>NC_074704.1:4439603-4664603 GCF_029448725.1 Salvelinus fontinalis
CAGATAAGCCCTAAGATATACTGCTTTCTCGAGAACAAGCCCAAATCCCCGTCATTTGCGTTAAAAAAAAGACGGATAAAAAAGGAGACGGAGGTCGGGCCGAGTGAGTAAACCTCCACTACCAACTGTTCTATTGGCCGACGTTGTTGGAAAACAAAAGGCACGTATATCCTACCAAGGGGACATTAAAAACTGTAATATTATGTTTCACCGAGTCATCGCTGAACAACAACATGGATGATATAGAGCTGGTTGGGTTTACTGTGCATCGGTAGGACAGAGCAGTTACGTCTGGTAGGACAGAGCAGTTACGTCTGGTAGGACAGAGCAGTTACGTCTGGTAGGACAGAGCAGTTACGTCTGGTAGGACAGAGCAGTTACGTCTGGTAGGACAGAGCAGTTACGTCTGGTAGGACAGAGCAGTTACGTCTGGTAGGACAGAGCAGTTACGTCTGGTAGGACAGAGCAGTTACGTCTGGTAGGACAGAGCAGTTACGTCCGGTAGGACGACGGGTGGACGGGTGGGAGGTGTCTATTTGTCAATAACAGCTGGTGCGCGATGTCTAATATTAAAGAAGTCTCAAGGTATTGCTCGCCTGAGGTGTGCAACGTGCCAAATTAAAGGGAACATATTCATTAAGATGAACCTGAGACATCAGATTAAAGGGAACATATTCATTAGGCTGAACCTGAGACATCAGATTAAAGGGAACATATTCAATAGGCTGAACCTGAGACATCAGATTAAAGGGAACATATTCATTAGGCTGAACCTGAGACATCAGATTAAAGGGAACATATTCATTAGGCTGAACCTGAGACATATTAAAGGGAACATATTCATTAAGCTGAACCTGAGACATATTAAAGGGAACGTATTCATTAGGCTGAACCTGAGACATCAGATTAAAGGGAACGTATTCATTAGGCTGAACCTGAGACATATTAAAGGGAACGTATTCATTAGGCTGAACCTGGGACATATTAAAGGGAACATATTCATTAGGCTGAACCTGAGACATCAGATTAAAGGGAACGTATTCATTAGGCTGAACCTGGGACATATTAAAGGGAACATATTCATTAGGCTGAACCTGAGACATCAGATTAAAGGGAACGTATTCATTAGGCTGAACCTGAGACATCAGATTAAAGGGAACGTATTCATTAGGCTGAACCTGAGACATCAGATTAAAGGGAACGTATTCATTAGGCTGAACCTGAGACATATTAAAGGGAACGTATTCATTAGGCTGAACCTGGGACATATTAAAGGGAACGTATTCATTAGGCTGAACCTGAGACATATTAAAGGGAACATATGCATTAAGCTGAACCTGAGACATCAGATTAAAGGGAACGTATTCATTAGGCTGAACCTGAGACATCAGATTAAAGGGAACATATTCATTAGGCTGAACCTGAGACATCAGATTAAAGGGAACGTATTCATTAGGCTGAACCTGAGACATCAGATTAAAGGGAACGTATTCATTAGGCTGAACCTGAGACATCAGATTAAAGGGAACGTATTCATTAGGCTGAACCTGAGACATATTAAAGGGAACGTATTCATTAGGCTGAACCTGGGACATATTAAAGGGAACGTATTCATTAGGCTGAACCTGAGACATATTAAAGGGAACATATTCATTAGGCTGAACCTGAGACATCAGATTAAAGGGAACGTATTCATTAGGCTGAACCTGAGACATCAGATTAAAGGGAACGTATTCATTAGGCTGAACCTGAGACATATTAAAGGGAACATATTCATTAGGCTGAACCTGAGACATCAGATTAAAGGGAACGTATTCATTAGACTGAACCTGAGACATCAGATTAAAGGGAACGTATTCATTAGGCTGAACCTGAGACATCAGATTAAAGGGAACGTATTCATTAGGCTGAACCTGAGACATCAGATTAAAGGGAACGTATTCATTAGGCTGAACCTGAGACATCAGATTAAAGGGAACATATTCATTAGGCTGAACCTGAGACATCAGATTAAAGGGAACATATTCATTAGGCTGAACCTGAGACATCAGATTAAAGGGAACATATTCATAAGCTGAACCTGGGACATATTAAAGGGAACGTATTCATTAGGCTGAACCTGAGACATCAGATTAAAGGGAACGTATTCATTAGACTGAACCTGAGACATCAGATTAAAGGGAACGTATTCATTAGGCTGAACCTGAGACATCAGATTAAAGGGAACGTATTCATTAGGCTGAACCTGAGACATATTAAAGGGAACATATTCATTAGGCTGAACCTGAGACATCAGATTAAAGGGAACGTATTCATTAGACTGAACCTGAGACATCAGATTAAAGGGAACGTATTCATTAGGCTGAACCTGAGACATCAGATTAAAGGGAACGTATTCATTAGGCTGAACCTGAGACATCAGATTAAAGGGAACGTATTCATTAGGCTGAACCTGAGACATCAGATTAAAGGGAACATATTCATTAGGCTGAACCTGAGATATCAGATTAAAGGGAACATATTCATTAGGCTGAACCTGAGACATCAGATTAAACGGAACATATTCATTAGGCTGAAACCTAAAAGCGCTATATCAATGTAACACAGTTGGGCCATCCTATTTAGAATGTTGAATATTGTTCTGATTCTAGACATTCAGTTACATAAATAATTAAAATATTACCCTTGTAATGCTGATGGAGCGTTAACATGGCTACCGTCATGTAGATGCACAGCGTTATGGGGAAGAGGAGTCTGAGGCTCGGCTTTATTCACTGTAGTACATTATAATATAATAAGGCTCCATGGTAGCTAATACATTAGAATCAGGCTCCATGGTAGCTAATACATTATAATAAGGCACCATGGTAGCTAATACATTATAATAGAATAAGGCTCCATGGTAGCTAATACATTATAATAGAATAAGTCACCATGGTAGCTAATACATTATAATAGAATAAGGCTCCATGGTAGCTAATACATTATAATAGAATAAGGCTCCATGGTAGCTAATACATTAGAATAAGGCTCCATGGTAGCTAATACATTAGAATAAGGCTCCATGGTAGCTAATACATTAGAATAAGGCTCCATGGTAGCTAATACATTAGAATAAGGCTCCATGGTAGCTAATACATTAGAATAAGGCTCCATGGTAGCTAATACATTATAATAGAATAAGGCTCCATGGTAGCTAATACATTAGAATAGAATAAGGCTCCATGGTAGCTAATACATTAGAATAAGGCTCCATGGTAGCTAATACATTAGAATAAGGCTCCATGGTAGCTAATACATTATAATAGAATAAGGCTCCATGGTAGCTAATACATTAGAATAGAATAAGGCTCCATGGTAGCTAATACATTATAATAGAATAAGGCTCCATGGTAGCTAATACATTAGAATAGAATAAGGCTGCATGGTAGCTAATACATTATAATAGAATAAGGCTCCATGGTAGCTAATACATTAGAATAAGGCTCCATGGTAGCTAATACATTATAATAGAATAAGGCTCCATGGTAGCTAATACATTATAATAGAATAAGGCTCCATGGTAGCTAATACATTAGAATAAGGCTCCATGGTAGCTAATACATTATAATAGAATAAGGCTCCATGGTAGCTAATACATTAGAATAGAATAAGGCTCCATGGTAGCTAATACATTAGAATAGAATAAGGCTCCATGGTAGCTAATACATTAGAATAGAATAAGGCTCCATGGTAGCTAATACATTAGAATAAGGCTCCATGGTAGCTAATACATTATAATAGAATAAGGCTCCATGGTAGCTAATACATTAGAATAGAATAAGGCTCCATGGTAGCTAATACATTATAATAGAATAAGGCTCCATGGTAGCTAATACATTAGAATAGAATAAGGCTCCATGGTAGCTAATACATTATAATATAATACGGCTCCATGGTAGCTAATACATTATAATAGAATAAGGCTCCATGGTAGCTAATACATTATAATAGAATAAGGCTCCATGGTAGCTAATACATTATAATAGAATAAGGCACCATGGTAGCTAATACATTAGAATAAGGCACCATGGTAGCTAATACATTATAATAGAATAAGGCTCCATGGTAGCTAATACATTAGAATAGAATAAGGCTCCATGGTAGCTAATACATTAGAATAAGGCTCCATGGTAGCTAATACATTAGAATAAGGCTCCATGGTAGCTAATACATTAGAATAAGGTGCCATGGTAGCTAATACATTAGAATAGAATAAGGCTCCATGGTAGCTAATACATTATAATATAATAAGGCTCCATGGTAGATAATACATTAGAATAAGGCTCCATGGTAGCTAATACATTAGAATAAGGTGCCATGGTAGCTAATACATTATAATAGAATAAGGCTCCATGGTAGCTAATACATTATAATATAATAAGGCTCCATGGTAGATAATACATTAGAGTAGAATAAGGCTCCAATGTTGAAATATGAGTAGATTAAAATAATATGAATTAATGATATAAAATGACTCAATGATCCAAACCTTTCACAATATAATGGACTATGAATTACTGCAAATAGAGATGGTGGTACACAATAACACAGCCCCTCAATATAATAGAGATAGTGGTACACAATAACACAGCCCCTCAATATAATAGAGATGGTGGAACACAATAACACAGCCCCTCAATATAGTAGAGATAGTGGTACACAATAACACAGCCCCTCAATATAGTAGAGATAGTGGTACACAATAACACAGCCCCTCAATATAGTAGAGATAGTGGTACACAATAACACAGCCCCTCAATATAGTAGAGATAGTGGTACACAATAACACAGCCCCTCAATATAGTAGAGATAGTGGTACACAATAACACAGCCCCTCAATATAGTAGAGATAGTGGTACACAATAACACAGCCCCTCAATATAGTAGAGATAGTGGTACACAATAACACAGCCCCTCAATATAGTAGAGATAGTGGTACACAATAACACAGTTCCTCAATATAATTTAGTTTAGTTTACATATATACCCATTAGGTCTTATACATGTATCCTATACTGACTAGTCTATTTACCCATTAGGTCTAATACATGTATCCTATACTGACTAGTCTATCCATTAGGTCTAATACATGTATCCTATACTGACTAGTCTATTTATCCATTAGGTCTAATACATGTATCCTATACTGACTAGTATATTTATCCATTAGGTCTAATACATGTATCCTATACTGACTAGTCTATTTACCCATTAGGTCTAATACATGCATAACAACCATGAAGTTTAATAGTGTTTTTATTGGCCTATAAATCACAACAGCCACTCTTTATTTGTTATTGAGGGATCTATTCTGGATTAAACCTCATAGGAAGACAGTTTTATCATGTGGTGGTTTCATTCAGGTTCTCAGTTTCACTAAATACTCTGTCTTTGGCAGGAGAGGGACCAGACTCTCACTCTGACAGCAGGAAGAGTCCTTCAGGGGAGCCAGACCCAGAGACGTCCAAACCAGCGAGACCACACCACTGCTCCCACTGTGGAAAGAGTTTTACCCGGTTCTGGAACCTAAAACAGCATGAGACGATGCACACAGGAGAAAAGCCTTTTCAATGCTCCCAGTGTGGAAAGAGTTTTACCTGGTTAAGGGCCCTGAATAGGCATGAAGAACTACATACAGCAGGGAGGAAGACCTACCAATGCTCCCAGTGTGGAAAGAGTTTTACTCAGTTAGGAAGCCTGAAAATACATGAGAGAATCCATACAGGAGAGAAGCCTTACCCCTGCTCCCTATGTGGAAAGAAGTTTACCATGTTAGGCAATCTTAAAAAGCACGAGAAAATACACTCAGGAGAGAAGCCTTACCACTGTTCCCTGTGTGGCAAGAGTTTTACCCAGATAGGGAGCCTGAAAACACATGAGAGAATGCACACAGGAGAGAAGCCTTACTACTGCTCCCAGTGTGGCAAATATTTTTCTCATTTAGAGACCCTGAAAATACATAAGAGAATACATACAGGAGAAAAGCCTCACCACTGCTCACTGTGTGGAAAGAGTTTGACCACTTTAGGCAATCTAAAAGAGCATGAGAGGACACACACGGGAGAAAAGCCTTTTAAGTGTTCCCTCTGTGGAAAGAGTTTTACCCATTTAGCGAGCCTGAAAAGGCATAAAGGAATACACACAGGATAAAAGCCTTACCAATTCTCCCAGTGAGGAAAGAGATTTTCACGATTACAGGACCTTACATCACATGAGAGGACACACCTGACCACTGCTCCCAATGTGGAAAGACTTTTACCTTGTTAGGGATCTTGAAAACATTGAGAGTAAACATAGGAGAAAAGATCTTCCACTGTTCTCAGTGTGGAATAAGATTTTACCCGGTTATGTAACCTGAAAGAGCATGAAAGAACTCATACAAATACACAGGAGGAGAAGACATACCACTGCTCTCATTGTGGAAAGACATTTTCCCAGTCAGAGGACTTGAAAACACATGAGAGAATAGACTCTGTGTTCTGACTTATGTTTTTGACCTGAGAATTTGGGGATTTGTTTAATACCACATTAAATCATACTCAAAAAAAGGTTACAGGAATTCCCACCTGTTTAGCTAATATTTATATTAGCTGTAAACCTTTTTTGAGTATGATTTAATGTGGTATTAAATATATTTATCTATATAGATAGATATATATATATGTTTTTTGTTGTTTTTGTGGTTGCCTGTTTTGCATGTTATTTTGGCATTAATATGTGTCACATCAGTTTGAAAACAATGTAAAAAAAATATGAATTAATAAATAATGCATTAATAAAGCCGCATACAAACTTTTTTGCTTTCTTGAGTAAGGCAGCTCCAAAATGCAGGTGTTTCAGCCTAGCTCAGTACTTTCTGTGGTGGTGGAGCAGCCAGCGGAAAATACGGAGCGAAGGGGTTGGTAATGTTCTCTAATTGCGCCGTGATTGTAAGATGGAGCAGAAGGCAGACGCCCCCAACCGATAGTTTTTTTGTTTGTTTATCGGCGTTGTATGTAACTTATTTTTGTACATAATGTTGCCGCTACCGTCTCTTATGACCGAAAATAACTTCTAGACATCAGGACTTTAGACTAGCAGAATCCTTTTTCTTCTTTCACCACTCTGACGAGGCGGAGGCTCCCTCGGGAACAGGCCCCGACCCCTAGGATCTGCGTAAAGAGGAGGCGGAGAAAGAGAGGCCGGAGGGCGGGCTGCCTTCTGAGGAGTCGGAGGCGATTGAAGAAAAAAAACACTCCCCTCAATTCTGCTCACAAACATGCAATCTTTGGACAATAAAATGGACGAGTTATTGGGAAGATTAAACTACCAACAGGACATTAAAAACTGTAACATCTTATGCTTCACAGAGTTGTGGCGGAACGATGACACTATCAACATACAGCTGGCGGGTTTTAAGCTTTTTCAGCAGGATAGAATAGCGGCCTCTGGTAAGACAAGGGGCGGCGGACTATGTAGATTTGTAAACAACAGCTGGTGCACGATATCTAAGGAAGTCTCGAGCTATTGCTCGCCTGAAGTAGAGTTTCTCATGATAAGCTGTAGACCACACTATCTACCGAGAGAGTTTGTCTATATTCTTTGTAGCTGTTTACATACCACCACAGTCAGAGGCTGGAACTAAGACCTCATTGAATGAGCTGTATTCTGCCATAAGCAAACAAGAAAACGCTCACCCAGAGGCGGTGCTCCTAGTAGCCGGGGACTTTAATGCAGGGAAACTTAAATCAGTTTTACCAAATTTCTGTCAGCGTGTTTAATGTGCAACCAGACGGAAAAAAACTCTGGACCACCTTTACTCCACACACAGAGACGCATACAAAGCTCTCCCTCACCCTCCATTTGGCAAATCTGACCATAGTTCTATCCTCCTGATTCCTGCTTACAAACAAAAATTTAAGAGGGAAGCACCAGTGACTCGGTCTATAAAGAAGTGGTCAGATGAAGCAGGTGCTAAGCTACAGGACTGTTTTGCTAGCACAGACTGGAATATGTTACGGGATTCTTCCCATGGCATTGAGGAGTACACCACATCAGTCACTGGCTTTATCAATACGTGCATTGAGGACGTCATCACCACAGTGACTGTACGTACATACCCCAACCAGAAGCCATGGATTACAGGCAACATCCTCACTGAGCTAAAGGCTAGAGCTGCCGCTTTCAAGGAGCGGGACTCTAACCCGGAAGCTTATAAGAAATCCCGCTATGCCCTCCGACGAACCATCAAACAGGCAAAGCGTCAATACTGGACTAAGGTCGAGTCGTACAACACCGGCTCCAACACTAGTCGGATGTGGCAGGGCTTGCAAACCATTACAGACTACAAAGAGAAGCACAGCCGAGAGCTGTCCAGTGACACGAGCCTACCGGATGAGCTAAACTACTTCTATGCTTGCTTCGAGGCAAATAACACTGAAAAATGCATGAGAGCACCAGCTGTATCGGAAGACTTTTAAGTCACTACATTCCTAAAGAAAATTATGTACTTTTTACTCCATACATTTTCCCTGACACACAAAAATTGGGGGACAGGAAAATGGTCCAATTCACGCACTTATCAAGAGAACACGTGGTCATCCCTACTACCTCTGATCGGGCGGACTCACTAAACACAAATGCATAATTTATATAGCCCCTGGCTATCTGTACATTTGAAAAAAAAGAAAATGGTGCCATCTGCTTTGCGTAATATAAGGAAGTGATATATACTTTCACTTTTGATAGTTAAGTATATTTAGAACCAAATACTTTTAGACTTTTTTAAGTAGTATTTTACTGGGTGACTTTCACTTTTACTTGAGTAACTTTCTATAGTTTTACTCAAGTATCACAATTGGGTACTTTTTCCACTTTTTATCATTTTGAAGTTTCATTCAGGTCTTTCTGTTTAACTAAATACTCTGTTTTTCTTTGGCAGGAGGGAGACCAGATTCTGACAGCGGGAAGAGTCCTTCAGGAGAACCAGACCCAGAGACGGGTCCTTCAAGGGAACCAGACCCAAAGAAGCGTCCATCAGGGGAACCAGAACCAGAGACATCCAAACCAACAGGACTATACCACTGTTCCCTCTGTGGAAAGAGTTTTACTAAGTTACAGAACCTAAGAGTGCATGAGAGGACACACACAGGAGAAAAGCCTTTCCACTGCTCTCAGTGTGGAAAGAGGTTTACCCGTTTAGAGAACCTGAAACAGCACAATAGAATACACAGAGGGGAGAAGCCTTACCATTGTTCCCATTGTGGAAAGAGCTTTAGGTCGTTAGGCACCCTGACAACGCATGAGAGAATACACACGGGAGAGATGCCTTACCACTGTTCCCACTGTGGAGAGGGTTTTAGGTGGTCAGGGAGCCTAAAAACACATGAAAGGACACACACACAAGAAAAGCCCTACCAATGCTCCCTGTGTGGAAAGAGATTTACAGAGTTAGGGTCCCTGAAAATACATAATAGAATACACACAGGAGAGAAGCCTTATTACTGCTCCCAATGTGGAATACATTTTACCTGGTTGGCGAGCCTGAAAACACATGAGAGAATACATACAGGAGAAAGGTCTTACCACTGTTCCCACTGTGGAAAGAGCTTTAGTGGGTTAGTGAACCTGAAACAGCATGAGAGAGTGCACACAGGAGGAGATAAGACCTACCACTGCTCCCAGTGTGGAAAGACATTTACCCGGTTAAGGTACCTGAAAGAGCATGAAACAATATATACAAATACACTCGAGAAGAAGACATACCACTGCTCTAATTGTGGAAAGACATTTTCCCAGTCAGAGGACCTGAAATCACATGAGAGAATAGAGAGGCTGTGTTCTGACTTATGTTTTTGACCTGAGAATTGAAATTAAGGGAGGGAGGTGTGGGAGGCAGGGGAGGGTAGGGTACCCTGTGTCTCTGTCCAATGAGGGGAAGAAGGAAGGAAGGCAGAAGGAGGGTCCGTGGGTGAGGGAGAGGGGAAGAAGGAAATTAAGTGTAACACAGCTCTTTTTTTGTTAGTCACTTTTTGTTAAATCATATAAATAGTACTCTTCCAATTCAGAGCCTGGATTTTGAGAATTTGTGTTTTTGTTTATGCCACATGAACACTTACTTAATTAAAAAGAGGCAAGGAAATGTGAACCCTTTGGGAAATACCTTGATTTATGCATAAATTGGTCATAAAATTTGATCTGATCTTCATGTAGGTCACAACAACAGACAAACACAGACTGTTTAAACTAATAACACACAAACAATTCTATGTTTTCATGTCTAGTTTGAACACACAGTGCAGGGTGGGAAAAAGTATGTGAACCCTTGGATTTAATAACTGGTTGACCCTCCTTTGGTAGCAATAACCTCGACCAAATGTTTTCTGTAGTTGCGGATCAGACCTGCACAACAGTCAGGAGGAATTTTGGACCATTCTTGGGATATCTGGTGTGGTCTGCTCTCTTGAGGTCATGCCACAGCATCTCAATCGGGTTGAGGTCAGGACTCTGACTGGGCCACTCCAGAAGTCGTATTTTCTTCTGTTGAAGCCATTCTGTTGTTAATTTACTTCTGTGTTATGAGTCATTGTCCTGTTGCATCACCCAACTTCTGTTGAGCTTCAATTGGCGGACAGACAACAGCCTAACATTCTCCTGCAACGAACAACGTATCAATGTTATCAGAACAACGTCGTCACATTTCATACATATTGACGACACCAAACAACAAAATGAAAAGAGGATCCAAGGTTAGAATCAAGAAACGCACATTCTATTCATCTATTTAAGGGGACAAGACAGGAACAGGGTTGTGTACCGCTGGTCTATTTTATAATTTCCTTTTGAAAAATATATATAAATAATCAAATTAACATTAAGGGATTATACTTGTATCCAATATATGAATGTGTATAAACAAACATTTTAAACTTTTTTATCAGAGATAATTAAAAAATGTACAAAAGTACAGTGGCAAAAAGTAAGTCACAACAACAGACAAGCACCATGTGCTTAAGATAATAACACACACATTATTGTATTGTTCTTGTCCATATTGAATACATCATTTAAACATTCACAGTGTAGGTTGGAAAAAGTATGTGAACTCCTAGGCTAATGACTTCTCCAAAAGCTAATTGGAGTCAGGAGCCAGCTAACCTGGAGTCCAATCAATGAGATGAGATTGGAGATGTTGGTTAGAGCTGCCTTGCCCTATAGAAAAAACACTCACAAAATTTGAGTTTGCTATTCACAAGAAGCATTGCCTGATGTGAACCATGCCTCGAACAAAAGAGATCTCAAAAGACCTAAGATTGAGTTCTTGACTTGCATAAAGCTGGAAAGGGTAACAAAAGTATCTCAAAATCAAATCAAATTTCAAATCAAATTTGTTGTCCTGCACACTGAATGTGTGCGCTTCAATGGTTTAGTGTTGTGTGTCTGAAGGTCAATCCTTTCTAGCTGCTGCCTGATCAAACTGTCTGTTATCTTAATGTGCTCCATGTTATGTCATATTCTCACCAACATTTACATAGAAGCTCATAGACACAAGTACAATAGTGTAATAATACCAGACTGGAAGGGTTAATAATGATGTCATAATACCAGACTGGAAGGGTTAATAATGATGTCATAATACCAGACTGGAAGAGTTAATAATGATGTCATAATACCAGACTGGAAGGGTTAATAATGATGTCATAATACCAGACTAGAAGGGTTAATAATGATGTCATAATACCAGACTGGAAGGGTTAATAATGATGTCATAATACCAGACTGGATAGGTTAATAATGATGTCATAATACCAGACTGGAAGGGTTAATAATGATGTCATAATACCAGACTGGAAGGGTTAATAATGATGTCATAATACCAGACTGGAAGGGTTAATAATGATGTCATAATACCAGACTGGAAGAGTTAATAATGATGTCATAATGCCAGACTTGAAGGGTTAATAATGATGTCATAATACCAGACTGTCAACTGAAACTAATGACTGATACAACTATATCCTCTTGAAACAGAATAAACTGAACTAAAAAAAAACGGTTGTCAGATACATGTTTATTACAAGAAACACATCTAACTGATCTTGAACATGAAACATTACAAATAAAGTGGATAGGCCTAATGTATTTTTCTTCCTTTAACTCTAGGAGCAGAGGGGGTCGCCAACCTCATCAACAAAGACACACCATTTAAACTAATATGATTATTTATTTTGTTTTACACCCTGAAGGGAACTTCATTTATTTCATGGTACAATCAATTATATACCGTTCTGAATTTACAGTGCATTTGGGAAGTATTCAGACCACTTTACTTTTTCCACATTTTGTTAATTTACAGCCTTATTCTAACATTGATTAAATCGTTTTTTCCCTCATCAATCTACACACAATACCACCTACTGACATCACAATACCCCATAATGACAAAGTTTTAAGATATTTTTGCAAAAAAACTGAATTATCACATTTGCATAAGTATTCAGACCCTTTACTCAGTACTTTGTTGAAGCACCTTTGGCAGCGATTACAGCTTCGAGTCTTCTTGGGAATGCGCTTCAAGCTTGGCACACCTGTATTTGGGGAGTTTCTCACATTCTTCTCTGTTGCTGCACAGCTATTTTCAGGTCTCTCCAGAGAATTTAGATCGGGTTCAAGTCCAGGCTCTGGCTGGGCCACTCAAGGACATTCAGAGACTTGTCCCGAAGCCACTCCTGCGTTGTCTTGGCTGTGTGCTTAGGGTCGTTGTCCTGTTGGAAGGTGAACCTTCACCTCAGTCTGAGGTCCTGAGCGCTCTGGAGCAGGTTTTCATCAAGGATCTCTCTGTACTTTGCTCCGTTCATCTTTCCCTTGATCCTGACTAGTCTTCCAGTCCCTGCCGCTGAAAACATCCCCACAGTATGATGCTGCCACCACCATGCTTCACCGTAGTGATGGTGCTAGGTTTCGTCCAGACGTGGCACTTGGCATTCAGGCCAAAGAGTTCAATCTCGGTTTCATCAGAACAGAGAATCTTGTTTCTCATGGTCTGAAAGTCCTTTAGGTGCCTTTTGGCAAACTTGGAGTTTGGGCTGTCATGTGTCTTTTACTGAGAAGTGGCTTCCGTCTGGCCACTCTTCCATAAAGGCCCGATTGGTGGACTGCTGCAGAGATGGTTATGATTCTGTAAGGTTCTCCCATCTCCACAGAGGATCTCTGGGGCGCTGTCAGAGTGACCATCGGGTTCTTGGTCACCTCCCTGACAAAGGCCCTTCTCCTCCGATTGGTCAGTTTGGACGGGAGGCCAGCTATCGGAAGAGTCTTTGTGGTTCCAAACATCTTCCAGTTAAGAATGATGGAGGCCACTGTGGTCTTGGATACCTTCAATACTGCCAAAATGTTTTGGTACCCTTCCCCAGATCTATGCTTCGACACAATCCTGTCTCGGAGCTCTACGTACAATTCTTTTGACCTCATGGCTTGGTTTTTGCACTGTCAACTGTGAGTCCTTGTATAGACAATCGAGTTGTAGAAACATCTCAAGGATGATCAATGGAAACAGGATGCATCTAAACTCAATGTTGAGTTTCATAGCAAAGGGTCTGAATACTTACAGAACCAGTCAAATGTTTGGACACACCTCCTCAGGGTTTTTCTTTATTTTTTTTTTACTATTTTCTACATTGTAGAATAATAGTGAAGACATCAAAACTATGAAATAACACACGGAATCATGTAGTAACCAACAAAAAAAAAACTAATCAAAATATATTTTATATTTCAGATTCTTCAAAGTAGCCACCCTTTGCCTTGATGACAGCTTTGCACACTCTTGGTTTTGTTGGTAGAGAGGTAGTTCTGTAGTATCTAGTCAGACTAGAAGGGTTCATGCAGATTGTTGGTAGAGAGGTAGTTCTGTAGTATCTAGTCAGACTAGAAGGGTTCATTCAGATTGTTGGTAGAGAGGTAGTTCTTTGCATTTCGACTTTGAATTAAAGGAAATATAATTTAATACAGTGAAATGCCTTTTCGATTCTCTATTAGGTGTAGTCTAAACAAATATACCTTTTGTACATAAAACATGTGCTTCTTTGAGGCGACGCTACCAGCGTGACATGTAATCTAGTAGACATGACGCTTCTTCAACAACAGCAGGTCGTCAGCCACCTCCGTAGCAACTGACATTATATTGTCAAGACTGGAGTTAAGTCCTGAATTAGGTCTTAATTGTTTAACATGTTATTCATTAAAGCAGACGCAGATCTACTTACATTAGTGTGTGCATACATTTTCGTACTGGTCCCCCGCGGGTATCAAACCAACAACCCTGGCGTTGCAAGCGCCATGCTTTACCAACTGAGCTACACGGAACTATTCTACCAATATATATTCATAATGTACATGCTTTACCAACTGAGCTACACGGAACTATTCTACCAATATATATTCATAATGTACATGCTTTACCAACTGAGCTACACGGAACTATTCTACCATTATATATTCATAATGTACATGCTTTACCAACTGAGCTACACGGAACTATTCTACCATTATATATTCATAATGTACATGCTTTACCAACTGAGCTACACGGAACTATTCTACCAATATATATTCATAATGTACATGCTTTACCAACTGAGCTACACGGAACTATTCTACCAATATATATTCATAATGTACATGCTTTACCAACTGAGCTACACGGAACTATTCTACCAATATATATTCATAATGTACATGCTTTACCAACTGAGCTACACGGAACTATTCTACCAATATATATTCATAATGTACATGCTTTACCAACTGAGCTACACGGAACTATTCTACCAATATATATTCATAATGTACATGCTTTACCAACTGAGCTACACGGAACTATTCTACCATTATATATTCATAATGTACATGCTTTACCAACTGAGCTACACGGAACTATTCTACCAATATATATTCATAATGTACATGCTTTACCAACTGAGCTACACGGAACTATTCTACCAATATATATTCATAATGTACATGCTTTACCAACTGAGCTACACGGAACTATTCTACCAATATATATTCATAATGTACATGCTTTACCAACTGAGCTACACGGAACTATTCTACCATTATATATTCATAATGTACATATTCACATGTAGCTACAGGTCTGCATTAAACTATTCTACCAGTATATATTCATAATGTACATGCTTTACCAACTGAGCTACACGGAACTATTCTACCATTATATATTCATAATGTACATATTCACATGTAGCTATAGGTCTGCATTAAACTATTCTACCAGTATATATTCACATGTAGCTACAGGTCTGTATTAAACTATTCTACCATTATATATTCATAATGTACATATTCACATGTAGCTACAGGTCTGCATTAAACTATTCTACCAGTATATATTCATAATGTACATGCTTTACCAACTGAGCTACACGGAACTATTCTACCAATATATATTCATAATGTACATGCTTTACCAACTGAGCTACACGGAACTATTCTACCAATATATATTCATAATGTACATGCTTTACCAACTGAGCTACCCGGAACTATTCTACCAATATATATTCATAATGTACATGCTTTACCAACTGAGCTACACGGAACTATTCTACCAATATATATTCATAATGTACATGCTTTACCAACTGAGCTACACGGAACTATTCTACCAGTATATATTCATAATGTACATGCTTTACCAACTGAGCTACACGGAACTATTCTACCAATATATATTCATAATGTACATGCTTTACCAACTGAGCTACACGGAACTATTCTACCAATATATATTCATAATGTACATGCTTTACCAACTGAGCTACACGGAACTATTCTACCATTATATATTCATAATGTACATATTCACATGTAGCTACAGGTCTGCATTAAACTATTCTACCAGTATATATTCATAATGTACATGCTTTACCAACTGAGCTACACGGAACTATTCTACCATTATATATTCATAATGTACATATTCACATGTAGCTATAGGTCTGCATTAAACTATTCTACCAGTATATATTCACATGTAGCTACAGGTCTGTATTAAACTATTCTACCATTATATATTCATAATGTACATATTCACATGTAGCTACAGGTCTGCATTAAACTATTCTACCAGTATATATTCATAATGTACATGCTTTACCAACTGAGCTACACGGAACTATTCTACCAATATATATTCATAATGTACATGCTTTACCAACTGAGCTACACGGAACTATTCTACCAATATATATTCATAATGTACATGCTTTACCAACTGAGCTACCCGGAACTATTCTACCAATATATATTCATAATGTACATGCTTTACCAACTGAGCTACACGGAACTATTCTACCAATATATATTCATAATGTACATGCTTTACCAACTGAGCTACACGGAACTATTCTACCATTATATATTCATAATGTACATGCTTTACCAACTGAGCTACACGGAACTATTCTACCAATATATATTCATAATGTACATGCTTTACCAACTGAGCTACACGGAACTATTCTACCAATATATATTCATAATGTACATGCTTTACCAACTGAGCTACACGGAACTATTCTACCAATATATATTCATAATGTACATGCTTTACCAACTGAGCTACACGGAACTATTCTACCATTATATATTCATAATGTACATATTCACATGTAGCTACAGGTCTGCATTAAACTATTCTACCAGTATATATTCATAATGTACATGCTTTACCAACTGAGCTACACGGAACTATTCTACCATTATATATTCATAATGTACATATTCACATGTAGCTATAGGTCTGCATTAAACTATTCTACCAGTATATATTCACATGTAGCTACAGGTCTGTATTAAACTATTCTATCATTATATATTCATAATGTACATATTCACATGTAGCTACAGGTCTGTATTAAACTATTCTACCATTATATATTCATAATGTACATATTCACATGTAGCTACAGGTCTGTATTAAACTATTCTACCATTATATATTCATAATGTACATATTCACATGTAGCTACAGGTCTGTATTAAACTATTCTACCAGTATATATTCATAATGTACATATTCACATGTAGCTACAGGTCTGTATTAAACTATTATATCATTATATATTCATAATGTAGCTATAGGTCTGTATTAAACTATTCTACCAGTATATATTCATAATGTAGCTACAGGTCTGTATTAAACTATTCTATCATTATATATTCATAATGTACATATTCACATGTAGCTATAGGTCTGCATAGACGAAAGTATTGGCTGTAAGAAGTCAGAGAAAACATATTTGCTCATCTTTAAATTAATAAACAATGTAGTGAATATTTTTCTAAACTGCGTTACTCATTCCAGTCAGCTGACAGCGATATGCGTCTTCAGATGGTGAGGTCATATCTAGTGGACCACACGACACCGGAAGCTGTTTCAACAACACGGATACTGACTCATTCAACCACCTCCGTAGCCTGGTAGCCAACAAACAACCGAAAACAAGCTCTGTGGACCATTTTTGTGTATATTGAGCTCGGTGTTTTTAACACAATCCTCTTTACGTATCTACTATTTAACTTCAAGTAATTTGCTTGTTAAATGTACACATTTGTTGAAAATACTGAGTCTAGCACTAAGCTTATCGCTAATGCTAGCTAGCCCGACCATGAACTCATCACTAAGCTACTCTCCTCCTTCTAAAGAAGAGGGGATCTGCTGGACGGAGAAAGAAGCTCTGAGACTGAACATTGTCATGAAAGAAGAGGAGGGGGATATTACAGTAAAAGGAGAGGAAGAAGCTTTCAGAATGAAAGAGGAGGAAGAGGAGGCTATCAGTATCACATTGGAAGAAGAGAAAGAACCTTTTAGAGTGAAAGAGGAAGAGGGGATAGAGGCTGTCACAGTGGAAGAAGAGGAGGTAGAAGCTTTCAGAATGAAAAAGGAGGAAGAGGAGGATGTAACATTGATAGAAGAAGAGGAGGATGTTTTGGGAGATGAAGGAGAGGAAGAGGAGACTGAAGATCTGATTAACACCAGTGAGTACTGTCTTAATAACACAGCCAGAAACTCTGCAGTTGTTGAACTAATGTGTGGTGTTAAAGCCAAAAGGGCATTGCACTGAAATGTGCTCCTCACCAGAACGCCAAATATAAGCTTGTAAAGCTCCGTTGGGTGTAAACAATGTAAACAAACACTGTATTTGAATCAAACCGTGTTTAAAACAATCATTTTGATCTCATGGTGGGTCCTTGCATCCACAGCTCTGTCTATGAATTAGAGTTGTTCCATTTGTTCAAACCCTCCGCTACTCTCCCCTGTCTGTTCATTAGGACAGTGGAGACTGAATTAGAGTTGTTCCATTCCTTCAAGCCCTCAACTACTCTCCCCTATCTGTTCATTAGGACAGTGGAGATATACAACGTTTAAGTACCAATAAGGGGTATGATATTTATGGCTCTACCTTTCTCACTCATTATTATTCATGATCCATTCATGATTATCCCCCCAAAATGATTTTATTTAACCAGGCAAGTCAGTTAAGAACAGATTCTTATTTACAATGGCGGCCTACCGGTGAACAGTGGGTTGTTCAAGGGCAGAAGGACGGGCAGAACGACAGATTTTTAACTTGTCAGCTCGGGGATTTGACCCAGCAACATTTTGGTTACTGGCCCAGAGCTCTAACCACTAGGCTACCTGCCCCCCCTCTAACCACCAGGCTACCTGCCCCCCCTCTAACCACCAGGCTACCTGCCCCCCCTCTGACCACCAGGCTACCTGCCCCCCCTCTGACCACCAGGCTACCTGCCCCCCCTCTGACCACCAGGCTACCTGCCCCCCCCCCCCCCTTTAACCACCAGGCTACCTACCGAACCCATCATGTTAGCATCCACAAAGTGTTCAGAAACATATTCTATTCTTGAGTGACTCGTATGACACAATACATTATTTACCGTTGTTAGGTTCTAATTCTCAGAGTTAAAACCCAACGGACAAAAGCTGAACCAGTTTATTCTTCCCAGAGGGTCAATCCAGCTGCATTAGACAAACAACCTCCTCCTGAACATCTGTACAAGCATTGTATCTTTACTACACTTTACTTCACTTTACTGCCCTTTACTGGACACTAAATAATACGGGCCATACACTTTTCTTCCTCCCTTAACGTGACGTGACCTCGACCCCCTCCTTCATCACTAATGCATGGCTCTCTGCCCTTATCAATGCCTGACCTCGACCCCCCTTCATCACTAATCCATGGCTCTCTCCCCTTATCAATGCCTGACCTCGACCCCCCTTCATCACTAATCCATGGTTCTCTCCCCTTATCAATGCCTACCCTGACCTCGACCCCTCTTCATCACTAATCCATGGCTCTCTCCCCTTATCAATGCCTGACCTCGACCCCCCTTCATCACTAATCCATGGCTCTCTGCCCTTATCAATGCCTGACCTGACCTCGACCCCCCTTCATCACTAATCCATGGCTCTCTCCCCTTATCAATGCCTGACCTCGACCCCCCTTCATCACTAATCCATGGCTCTCTCCCCTTATCAATGCCTGACCTCGACCCCCCTTCATCACTAATCCATGGCTCTCTCCCCTTATCAATGCCTGACCTCGACCCCCCTTCATCACTAATCCATGGCTCTCTCCCCTTATCAATGCCTGACCTCGACCCCCCTTCATCACTAATCCATGGCTCTCTCCCCTTATCAATGCCTGACCTCGACCCCCCTTCATCACTAATCCATGGCTCTCTCCCCTTATCAATGCCTGACCTCGACCCCCCTTCATCACTAATCCATGGCTCTCTCCCCTTATCAATGCCTGACCTCGACCCCTCTTCATCACTAATCCATGGCTCTCTCCCCTTATCAATGCCCTGACCTCGACCCCCCTTCATCACTAATCCATGGCTCTCTCCCCTTATCAATGCCTGACCTCGACCCCTCTTCATCACTAATCCATGGCTCTCTCCCCTTATCAATGCCTGCCCTGACCTCGACCCCTCTTCATCACTAATCCATGGCTCTCTCCCCTTATCAATGCCTGCCCTCGACCCCCCTTCATCACTAATCCATGGCTCTCTCCCCTTATCAATGCCTGACCTCGACCCCTCTTCATCACTAATCCATGGCTCTCTCCCCTTATCAATGCCTGACCTCGACCCCCCTTCATCACTAATCCACGGCTCTCTCCCCTTATCAATGCCTGACCTCGACCCCCCTTCATCACTAATCCATGGCTCTCTCCCCTTATCAATGCCTGCCCTGACCTCAACCCCCCTTCATCACTAATCCATGGCTCTCTCCCCTTATCAATGCCTGCCCTGACCTCAACCCCCCTTCATCACTAATCCATGGCTCTCTCCCCTTATCAATGCCTGACCTGACCTCGACCCCCCTTCATCACTAATCCATGGCTCTCTCCCCTTATCAATGCCTGACCTCGACCCCCCCTTCATCACTAATCCATGGCTCTCTCCCCTTATCAATGCCTGACCTCGACCCCCCTTCATCACTAATCCATGGCTCTCTCCCCTTATCAATGCCTGCCCTGACCTCGACCCCCCTTCATCACTAATCCATGGCTCTCTCCCCTTATCAATGCCTGCCACATGTGATCTCTTCCAATAGGATCCCTGATATAATGTAAACGTTATACATTACCCTCTCTCCCTCATGTTCATGAATAAGTATATTTCATATTCTCAGAACCCAACATCATTCATTTCTGTTGGGTACAACATCCTCTGAAACACAACCAAAACAAACTGAAAATGTATCCAACAACTTTATATCATTATTTAGACTTATTGAGGGAAAATCAAGGACTGAAGGGCGGCATGAATAAAAAAACAGCAGAGTAATACTTTAAAATCATGATGTAATTCGGGGACTTAACCTGATATTATAACAATAGTAGTGATGGTCTACCACAGCTTCAGATGATAAGGTGTTGTTCAGCCAGGCAGTTCAGAAAGGCTGGGCAGTAGTTTAAAAGGAGGGAGCAGCGATGTCACAGAGGGAGCAGCGATGTCACAGAGGGAGCAGCGATGTCACAGAGGGGAGCAGCGATGTCACAGAGGGAGCAGCGTCAGTCAGTTACTCAGACCGGAGCTCTTCACCAGGCTCCTCCTCTAACATGGAGCCAGTTTTATCATGTAGAAGTTTTATTCAGGTCTCTAAGTATTTAACTAAATAATCTGTTTGTCTTTGGCAGGAGAGAGACCAGACTCCCACTCTGACAGCGGAACGAGTGCTTCAGGGGAACCAGACCCAGTAACACCCAAACCAGCGAGACGACACCACTGCTCCTACTGTGGAAATAGTTTTACCCGATTACTACACCTGAAATCACACGAGAGAATACATACAGGAGAAAAGCCCTTCCACTGTTCCCAGTGTGAAAAGAGTTTTAGGTGGTTAACGACTCTGAAACTCCATGAGAGGACACACACACACAAAAAGCTCTACCAATGCTCCATATGTGGAATGAGTTTTACAGAGTTAGGGGCCCTGAATGTGCATGATAGGACACACGCAGTAGGGGATAAGCCCTACCGCTGCTCCCAGTGTGGGCAGAGATTTAACCGGTTAAGACATCTAAATAAGCACGAAAGAATACACACACAGGAGGAAAAGACCTACCACTGCTCTCTTTGTGAGAAGACATTTTCCCAGTCAGAGGACCTGAAATCACATGAGAGAATAGAGAGGCTGTGTTCTGACTTATGTTTTTGACCTGAGAATTTAGGTTTTTTGTTTCTGCCAAATGAAATCATATTGTTTATTTGAAGTCATTATTGTTTATATGAAATCATTATTGAAATAGACCTACTTTTAGTTTTCATCTGGAGATACTGTTGACATGACTCCCCTGTGAGGATCCAAGGATCAGGTTACAGTGGATCCAGCGTTCAATAGAGGAGGGAGGGATGTGGGGGTTTTATGACACCTCTTTTATGACACCTCTTTTATGACACGTCATGTCGATAGTAAATTGTAGGCAGCAGACTATTCCTTTTGGGGTCTAATTTGGGCGACTGGAATGTCTCTTTGTTACCGAGAGATTCTTGATGCCCCAAAAACTTGAACATCAAACAATGGACACTGGGACAATATATTCCAACATCTGAATGTTGGGAACGATGAGAGATGGAATATGGAAAATGTAATGTCTATTTTGTGATGTCATTAAAATTGTTATAAATAAGTTTTAATGAAAGCATTAACTTCCAAGAGCTTTTACACAGTGTATATCAGGTTTACATTCTTTATGTTGTGTAGAAAATATCAAGGATAAAGAGAATGTTTTTGTGATGATAGGATTGTGATTTTAGTTCTCTAACGAGATAGTAATTCTGATACCTTGCCTCGTAAACTAGTCTCTCCCCAGGGAGCCCGGAGAGCGGGTCAGAATGACGAAAAATGCCTCCGTTTTCCCCGAGGGTATAAAAAGATTGAGTTAAGAATGATCATATCAGACTAGGAGGACCACGAGCTGTAGCTGAGGTCTACGATTAGCCCCCCCCCCCCCCCCGAAACGCAACACACGAAGAAGACAACGGAGCCTCTTAACAATCAATGCTACGGTTAATTAGCTGTTCTCGGGACACCACTCTGGGATCACCGACACGTCTGCTTAGCCGTCCTCAGGACACCACTCTTCCAGAACGAGTGCAAAGTAATCAGACAACTAAGAAGAAGGACATTGTGACATTTTGTGGACAAATCAGAGCTTAACACCTGAGAATGACTGGAGAAGGCCAACCGAAATAAGAAGGAACCTCATCAAGTGGGAACCCGGCCCATGAAGGGCCCAACAGAGATAAGGCCCAACTGAACCCTCCTCATCAAGCGGGAACCCGGCCCATGAAGGGCCCAACTGAACCCTTCTAATCAAGCGGGAACCCGGCCCACGAAGGGCCCAACAGTGATACCCGACAGAGAACTTCAACGCGGAAATACATGCTTTACTTCTTACCCAGAAGAGCGGCAGTTTGGGGCAAGGTATTAAGGGCTAATGTGAGCATAGTTCCCAAATGTATCCAAGTGTTGCGTCTCTTTCTTTCTCTAACTCTCCATCTTGTGTAACAAGTGTCATATTGTGTTAGTTCGCTAGGGACTTGTTGTCGTCGTATTAAGTTTCCAATCAATAACCTATACCGTGTGTGTTTGTGTATCCTATGTTATCATTTCATTTGTTAGTAAATAAATTATAAAATCAATTTGTGTGGTACGGTAATGATCAGTGAGACTTGGGTTTGTACCGATTTCAAGAAGTCAACGACGTTCACAATGATACTGAAATGAGGAAATTATTAAATTAGTTACTGTTATGATATCTATATATTCTTGAGATAATTCGGGAGACGGTAACTCATTAAACAACTGTTCCCGTGGTGCCCCAAATTCCTAATGAGTTAATTGTTTCATGATTAATATAATTGAGTATCAATTCAACATAGTTTGATCAAATAAATAAACAGTCGTCAGATTAATGATAGTCACGTCACGGCAAGATGATAAATACTATACAATTTGTGTTTTGATTATGAGCTTTGATGCGTTGGTATAGAAGTATAAACCCTCTGTTGTTCATTATATCTTGGGGATATCGCTAATATCTAGATGTTGTTCATTATATTTTGGGGATATTGCTAATATCTAGTTGTTCATTATATTTTGGGGATATTGCTAATATCTAGATGTTCATTATATTTTGGGGATATCGCTAATATCTAGATGAATGGAGTTTTTGCATTTCTTGATTCTAACCTTAAACCTCTTGAATTAGATTTTTGACACAGTATTGGCAGCATACTGTCGTTATATTGCACCCTGACTGACATTTTTTCCCCCGTGAGGTCAGTCATGTCATGACAATGCCTTTGGAAAGTATTCAGACCCCTAGACATTTTTTCCACATTTTGTTACCTTACAACCTTAGAGAGTATACCTATTTTTCACCTCTTCAACCCAGATGAGAGAGAGTATACCTATTTCTCACCTCTTCAACCCAGAGGAGAGAGAGTATACCTATTTCTCACCTCATCAACCCAGAGGAGAGCGAGTATACCTATTTCTCACCTCATCAACCCAGAGGAGAGAGCGTATACCTATTTCTCACCTCTTCAACCCTGAGGAGAGAGAGTATACCTATTTATCACCTCATCAACCCAGAGGACAGAGCGTATACCTATTTCTCACCTCTTCAACCCAGAGGAGAGAGAGTATACCTATTTCTCACCTCATCAACCCAGAGGAGAGAGTATACCTATTTCTCACCTCTTCAACCCAGAGGAGAGAGCGTATACCTATTTCTCACCTCTTCAACCCAAAGGACAGAGAGTATACCTATTTCTCACCTCATCAACCCAGAGGACAGAGCGTATACCTATTTCTCACCTCTTCAACCCAGAGGACAGAGAGTATACCTATTTCTCACCTCATCAACCCAGAGGACAGAGCGTATACCTATTTCTCACCTCTTCAACCCAGAGGAGAGAGAGTATACCTATTTCTCACCTCATCAACCCAGAGGAGAGAGTATACCTATTTCTCACCTCTTCAACCCAGAGGAGAGAGCGTATACCTATTTCTCACCTCATCAACCCAGAGGAGAGAGAGTATACCTATTTCTCACCTCTTCAACTCAGAGGAGAGAGCGTATACCTATTTCTCACCTCTTCAACTCAGAGGAGAGAGAGTATACCTATTTCTCACCTCATCAACCCAGAGGAGAGAGTATACCTATTTCTCACCTCTTCAACCTAGAGGAGAGAGAGTATACCTATTTCTCACCTCATCACCCAAGAGGAGAGAGTATACCTATTTCTCACCTCTTCAACCCAGAGAGAGAGTATACCTATTTCTCACCTCTTCAACCCAGAGAGAGAGTATACCTATTTCTCACCTCTTCAACTCAGAGAGAGAGTATACCTATTTCTCACCTCATCAACCCAGAGGAGAGAGTATACCTATTTCTCACCTCTTCAACCTAGAGGAGAGACAGTATACCTATTTCTCACCTCATCACCCAAGAGGAGAGAGTATACCTATTTCTCACCTCTTCTACTCAGAGGAGAGAGAGTATACATATTTCTCACCTCTTCAACCCAGAGGACAGAGAGTATACCTATTTCTCACCTCTTCAACCCAGAGGACAGAGAGTATACCTATTTCTCACCTCTTCAACCCAGAGGAGAGAGAGTATACCTATTTTTCACCTCTTCAACCCAGAGGAGAGAGAGTATACCTATTTCTCACCTCTTCAACCCAGAGGACAGAGAGTATACCTATTTCTCACCTCATCAACCCAGAGGAGAGAGAGTATACCTATTTCTCACCTCATCAACCCAGAGGACAGAGAGTATACCTATTTCTCACCTCATCATAAAACGTATTCCCATAAATACCTTTTCATCGGTAACGCAACTTTGCTATCCCGATCTTCCGACCCCAAGATTGATTCCATCAGCACCTCCGATCACGCATTGGATCAGCCTTGTCTTAACCATCAACTCCGGACAATGTCAATGTTGTTGGTTGTTGACAATGTCGTCCGTCACTTAACCATACTGGTTTTAAACAGCAACAAAATGCATGTCCAGAGACTTGGTTTGGTAAACAGCTGAGGGATGGGGCTGGAGAAATGTAACCACTCTAAAATTCATAGAGAAAGCTATTGTAGCAACCTTAACCCTTAAACCTAGCGAAATATTGCATTTTACCCACACTGTTGTTACATTGGTGGGTAAAAACGAATGCTTCCTAACCGTTAACTTGTGTTATCATCTTAATGACACACCTGAATGTTAATTGAACTTAATGACACACCTGAATGTTTATTGAGCTTAATGACACACCTGAATGTTTATTGAGCTTAATGACACACCTGAATGGTCATTGAGCTTAATGACACACCTGAATGTTCATTGAGCTTAATGACACACCTGAATGTTCATTGAGCTTAATGACACACCTGAATGTTCATTGAGCTTAATGACCCACCTGAATATCAAGAAATTAAACAGCATGATCATTACACAGGTGCAACTTGTGCTGGGGACAATAAAGTTTTGAGGGAAAATGCAATTGGCATGGGGGTGGTGGCAGCATCATGTTGTGTGGGTGCTTTGCTGCAGGAGGGACTGGTGCACTTCCCAAAATAGATGGCATCATGAGGAAAGAAAATTATGTGGATATATTGAAGCAACATCTCAAGACATCAGTCAGGAAGTTAAAAAAATGGTCGCAAATGGGTCTTCCAAATGGACAATGACCCCAAGCATACTTCCAAAGTTGTGGCAAAATGGCTTAAGGACAACAAAGTCAAGGTATTGGAATGGCCATCACAAAGCCCTGACCTCAATCCTATAGAATATGTGGGCAGAACTGAAAAAGCGTGTGCCAGCAAGGAAACCTACAAACCTGATTCAGTTACACCAGCTGTCAGGAGGAATGGGCCAAAATTCACCCAACTTATTGTGGGAAGCTTGTGGAAGGCTACCCCAAACGTTTGAGCCAAGTTAAACAATTTAAAGGCAATGCTACCAAATACTAATTAGTCCGGGCATGGACTGTACAAGGTGTCAAAAGCGTTCCACAGGGATGCTGGCCCATGTTGACTCCAATGCCTCCCGTAGTTGTGTCAAGTTGGCTGGATGTCCTTTGGTTGGTGGACCATTCTTGATACACACGGGAAAATGTTGAGCGTGAAAAACCCAGCAGCGTTGCAGTTCTTTACACACTCAAACCGGTACGCTTGGCACCTACTACCATACCTCGTTTATTAAAGGCACTTCAATATTTTGTCTTCCCCATTCACCCTCTGAATGGCACACATACACAATCCCTGTCTCAACTGACTCAAGACTTAAACATCCTTCTTTATTAACCTGTCTCCTCCCTTCCATCTACACTGTGTGAAGTGGTTTAACAAGTGACATCAATAAGGGATCATAGTGTTCACCTGGATTCACCTGGTCAGTCTGTCATGGAAAGAGGATGTTTTGTCCACTCAGTGTATGTTTTGTTACTCCATGTAGAAGTGAAATGGATGTCAGTGCTAACAGTATATCTTCACTGTCCCCACACCGGCTCCCACCAGTGATCTGTCCCTGTCTCCATCCTCTGGTCACAAGCACACGTGACCGCCCTCCATGACCAACCGTTTGAGCTAAACAAAAGGATCCAATTGGAATGCTTCATTGGCGACATTTCAAGCTAGCTGGTGGAGTAAGCTTAAGGTACATTCTTAACTTTACACTCGCCTCTTTAAAACTCACCCCTTTAAAACTCGCTACACCTTTTGAGCTCAACGTCAACAGTGAAGAGGCAACTCTGGGATGCTGGCCTTCTAGGCAGAGTTCCTCTGTCCAGTGTCTGTGTTCTTTTGCCCATCTTAATCTTTTATTTTTATTGGCCAGTCTGAGATATTGCTTTTTCTTTGCGACTCTGCCTAGAAGGCCAGCATCCCGGAGTCGCCTCTTCACTGTTGACGTTGAGACGGGTGTTTTTACGGGTACTATTTAATGAAGCTGCCAGTTGAGGACTTGTGAGGTGTCTGTTTCTCAAACTAGACGCTCTAATGTACTTGTCCTCTTGCTCCATTGTGCACCGGGGCCTCCCACTCTTTCTATTCTGGTTAGAGAAGGTTTGCGCTGTTCTGTGAAGGGAGGTGTACACAGCGTTGTACGAGATCTTCAGTTTCTTGCCCATTTCTCGCATGGAATAGCCACAGAACAAGAATAGACTGACGAGTTTCAGAAGAAAGTTCTTTATTTCTGGCCATTTTGAGCCTGGAATCGAACCCACAAATACTGATGCTCCAGATACTCAACTAGTCTAAAGAAGGCCAATTTTATTGCTTCTTTAATCAGCACAACAGTTTTCAGCTGTGCTAACATAAATGCAAAAGGGTTTTCTAGTGATCAATTAGCCTTTTAAAATTATAAACTTGGATTAGCTAACACAACGTGTCTTTGGAACACAGGACTTGGCCACTCCAGAACAGAACACTCCAGAACAGAACAGTCCAGAACAGAACACTCCAGAACAGAACAGTCCAGAACAGAACACTCCAGCATTTCTTCTTGAACCATGTTAATCCAGCGTGTTTTTGATTTGAGTTTGGGGTTGTTGTCCTGCTGGAAGACCCACAACCTTCAACAGAGACAGTTTTTTGACACTGGGTTGAACATTGCACTCACTGAGCACAGACGTAAATTCAACGTCTATTCCACGTTGGTTCAATGTAATGTTGATTCAACCAGTGGGTTGTCTCCACACCTTATCATTGGATTAACAACACTACAGAACCGATTTTATTTTTGTGAATTGAAGATTAAAAAATGTATTCAAAAAATAAAGACAAATGGCCTGGACAAAATTATTGGCACCTCGGATTATGGATATGATTCAGATCTGGCCACTCCAGAACAGAACACTCCAGAACAGAACACTCCAGAACAGAACACTCCAGAACAGAACACTCCCGCATTTCTTCTTGAACCATTCTAATCCAGGGTGCTTTTGATGTGTGTTGTTCTCCTGCTGGAAGACCCACAACCATAGAGCCCCAAAGTGGAGGTGTCATATTACCCATAAAACCTAGCGGTCAAACAGGGAAATGGATCCAATTCTTTTTCATTTTTCCCATAGGGGATTTTTGAAACTCTTAAAATAAGGGCTGTGAATTGTGTAGGCTTACCCTGGCGTGAAGTTTTGATAACCATGTAAATCTCTCTCGGACAAGGTGACGTTTATCAATATATTCAGCTCTATTTACTCTCAGATACTAAAATGCAAATTAGCATACGCGTAGTTATCATTCAGGACTACAAATCCCTGCAAGATCCTGCACGCCATCTCTAGCAGACACCTTTGCTAACAGGTATTGTGTCGATTTAAAACGTTCACAAGACAGTTTGCAGAATTGTCAATTTAAAGAAATGTTGCCAATTTATTCAATACTAAATGTCGTTAACATTAAATGGTTAATCCAGAGATTCTTACCTTTGCCTCGATTTGTCAGTCTCGTCCAGATAATCATGGTATTTGTAGTTCTTTATCATAGCCACATTAGCAGCTAATTAGCATTTCATTTTGGGGAGGGTAAATACAGGCGGATATATTGATAAAAGTCACCTTGTCCAAGAGAGATTTACACGGTTGTCAAAATGTCACGCCACGGTAAGCATACGCGAAACACAGCCCTTATTGTAAGTGTTTCTAAAATCCCCTATGGGAAAAAAAATGAATGATTGGTGGAAAAACAAATTGGAAACATTTCCTTGTTTGACCGCTAGGTTTTATGGGTATTATGACTCATAGTGTGGTACTCTATGAGCAAAGACTCCGTTTTTGGACACTGGGTTGAAAGTTGCATTTGATCATCTGCTGATTTCATGATGTCTTGCACACTTTCAAAGGTCCCCAGGATCAGAGGCAGCAAAGCAACCTCACAGACCTATCAAACCTCCCCCATGTTTGATTGTGGGGAGGGTGTTCATTTCTTTGAATGCGTCATTTGGTCATCAGTATACAAAGGCTGTGCGCCCAAGTATTAGCTCCGTGCCATTTGACTTTATGTATTGACCCAAGTATTAGCTCCGTGCCATTTGACTTTATGTATTGACCCAAGTATTAGCTCCGTGCCATGCACTTTTACTTTATTTTCGCAATTAAAATGTGTAAACTTAAGTTTACACATTTAAAAATTGGTTATGCAATATTGGCAATTCAGTGACAAGATAGCTCAGTTGAAAGAGCATGGCGCCTGTAACGTCAGGGTAGTGGGTTTGATTCCTGGGACCACTCATATGTAAAATGTATGCATGCAAGACTAAGTCGCTTTGGATAGATTTATTATTAATTTATTTTTGAAGAGATAAGGGTGACAATATACTGTATGATGCCGCATTCGTATTGATTTGGATATTGATCAAAATTTAAATCCTTAAATAGATTAATAAAAATGGGCATTTCTTGATTCTAACCTTGAAACCTCTTGGAATTGAGTTGTTTTGTTTCGTTGATTTGTGTTTCTAGTCATCAAGTTAGTGTATGAAAATATGATGCCCGTTGTTCTGATAACAACATTGATAACTTGTTGACTTAAAAAACATTCACCACCTCATGAATCTTACCATCAGTAGTATTCCACTATGTCAGATTGTAAAATAAGCTGATTGTAAAAATAAAATAACAATTTAATTAATGGAACATATTTTTGTCTGAATGGAAATAAAATGTGGAACGCCTGCACCATTATTTGACATTCGTTATATACATCTACATAAAGAGGGATTGCGTTTGCTCCACAAATCACCTAGCAACTGCACCAGACGCCATGTTGGATGTTGTTATTTGTCTTTAAGGCGACGCTGCCAAGTGTGACGTCTAATCTAGTGGACGGGCCGCTTCTTTAACAACAGCTTGTTTAGCTATCTCGGTAGCTTGCTAGCCAACAGAGCCGAAACATTGGAGCTCTTTAGACGCGTTCAGTGTATATTTTCTGTCTTTTAAAACATACTTCTTTCGTATAGCTAGTTGCCCTATTTAATTTCATATTTACGTTTTAAATCGGGTAGCTAGCTGGCTGGATAAATTAGATTAGCTCCTAGCTAGTCGTTAATGCTAACCCGCTAGCTAACATCCCAGACCATGAACTCACTAAACTACTCTCGTCCTGCTAAAGAAGACGTTGTCGACTGGACGGAGAAAGAAGCTCTGCGGCTGAACATTGTCATGAAAGATGAAGAGGAGGATGTTTCCGTAAAAGGAGAGGAAGAATCTTTCAGAATGAAAGAGGAGGATGAGGAGGCTATCAGTATCACGTTTAAAGAAGAGAAGAACGTTACAGTGAAAGACGAGAAAGAACCTTTTAGAGTGAAAGATGAAGAGGGGATAGAGGCTGTCACAGTGGAAGAAGAGGAGGTAGAAGCTTTCAGAATTAAAAAGGAGGAAGAGGAGGCTATCACCTCGAAAGAAGAAGAAGAAGAGGAGGAGGAGGGTGTTATAGTGAAAGAAGAGAAAGAACCCTTTGTAGTGGAAGAGGAGGCTATCTTAAGAAAAGAGGAGGAGGACGTTTTGGAAGAGGAAGAAGAGGAGATTGAAGATCTGATTAACACCAGTGAGTACCGTCTTAAAAGCAGGGCCACAAACTGCCCTTGTTGAATTAATGTATCATTTTAATATATGGCTCTGGGCCTCGCCATTGACTCTGGGCTTGGGGCTCTGGGCCTCGCCATTGATTCTGGGCTTGGGGCTCTGGGCCTTGCCATTGATTCTGGGCTTGGGGCTCTGGGCCTCGCCATTGATTCTAGGCTTGGGTTTCTGGGCCTCGCCATTGATTCTGGGCTTGGAGCTCTGGGCCTCGCCGTTGATTCTGGGAGAATATAACTTATAAATGTCCACTGAACTTAGTTCAACTGTGTTACCCCATCAGAACCTAAAATATAAGCTTGTTTTACTCCTTTGTTTGTAAACAATGTAATTGTAAATAAACACTATATCCTCAAAACATGGAGGTAGTTCCATTATGCTGAACCTGAGACATGAGACACTGACCACAACTACTGACTACCACAGACCACAACTACTGACTACCACAGATCACAACTACAGACTACTACAGACCACAACTATGGACTACTACAGACCACAACTACTGACTACTACGGATCACAACTACGGACTACTACGGATCACAACTACGGACTACTACAGATCACAACTACGGACTACTACAGACCACAACTACGGACTACTACAGACCACAACTACGGACTGCTACAGACCACAACTACGGACTGCTACAGACCACAACTACGGACTGCTACAGACCACAACTACGGACTACTATAGACCACAACTACTGACTACTATAGACCACAACTACTGACTACTATAGACCACAACTACTGACTACCACAGACCACAACTACGGACTACTACAGACCACAACTACGGACTACCACACACCACAACTACGGACTACCACAGACCACAACTACGGACTACTACAGACCACAACTACGGACTACTACAGACCACAACTACTGACTACCACAGACCACAACTACGGACTACGGACTACTACAGACCACAACTACTGACTACTACAGACCACAACTACGGACTACCACAGACCACAACTACGGACTACCACAGACCACAACTACGGACTACCACAGACCACAACTACGGACTACCACAGACCACAACTACGGACTACCACAGACCACAACTACGGACTACCACAGACCACAACTACGGACTACCACAGACCACAACTACGGACTACCACAGACCACAACTACGGACTACCACAGACCACAACTACGGACTGCCACAGACCACAACTACTGACTGCTACAGACCACAACTACTGACTACAACTACAGACCACAACTACTGACTACTACAGACCACAACTACTGACTACTACAGACCACAACTACGGACTACTACAGACCACAACTACGGACTACTACAGACCACAACTACGGACTACTACAGACCACAACTACTGACTACCACAGACTACAACTACTGACTACTACAGACAACAACTACTGACTACTACAGACCACAACTACTGACTACTACAGACCAAAACTATGGACTACTACAGACCACAGACCACAACCACTGACTACTACAGACCACAACTACTGACTACCACAGACCACAACTACTGACTGCTACAGACCACAACTACTGACTGCTACAGACCACAACTACTGACTACTACAGACCACAACTACTGACTACTACAGACCACAACTACTGACTACTACAGACCACAACTACTGACTACTACAGACCACAACTACTGACTACTACAGACCACAACTACTGACTACTACAGAGCACAACTACTGACTACTACAGACCACAACTACTGACTACTACAGACCACAACTACTGACTACTACAGACCACAACTACTGACTACTACAGACCACAACTACTGACTACTACAGACCACAACTACTGACTACTACAGACCACAACTACTGACTACTACAGACCACAACTACTGACTACTACAGACCACAACTACTGACTACTACAGACCACAACTACTGACTACTACAGACCACAACTACTGACTACTACAGACCACAACTACGGACTACTACAGACCACAACTACGGACTACTACAGACCACAACTACGGACTACTACAGACCACAACTACGGACTACTACAGACCACAACTACGGACTACTACAGACCACAACTACGGACTACTACAGACCACAACTGCGGACTACTACAGACCACAACTGCGGACTACTACAGACCACAACTACTGACTACTACAGACCACAACTACTGACTACTACAGACCACAACTACTGACTACTACAGACCACAACTACTGACTACTACAGACCACAATTACGGACTACTACAGACCACAACTACGGACTACCACAGACCACAACTACTGACTACCACAGACCACAACTACTGACTACCACAGACCACAACTACTGACTACCACAGACCACAACTACTGACTACCACAGACCACAACTACTGACTACTACAGACCACAACTACTGACTACTACAGACCACAACTACTGACTACTACAGACCACAACTACTGACTACTACAGACCACAACTACTGACTACTACAGACCACAACTACTGACTACTACAGACCACAACTACGGACTACTACAGACCACAACTACTGACTACCACAGACTACAACTACTGACTACTACAGACCACAACTACTGACTACTACAGACCACAACTACTGACTACCACAGACCACAACTACTGACTACTACAGACCACAACTACGGACTACTACAGACCACAACTACGGACTACTACAGACCACAACTACAGACTACTACAGACCACAACTACAGACTACTACAGACCACAACTACGGACTACTACAGACCACAACTACGGACTACTACAGACCACAACTACGGACTACTACAGACCACAACTACGGACTACTACAGACCACAACTACGGACTACTACAGACCACAACTGCGGACTACTACAGACCACAACTACTGACTACTATAGACCACAACTACTGACTACTACAGACCACAATTACTGACTACTACAGACCACAACTACGGACTACCACAACTACGGACTACCACAGACCACAACTACTGACTACCACAGACCACAACTACGGACTACCACAGACCACAACTACGGACTACTACAGACCACAACTACGGACTACTACAGACCACAACTACGGACTACTACAGACCACAACTACTACAGACCACAGACCACAACTACTGACTACTACAGACCACAACTACTACAGACCACAGACCACAACTACTGACTACAGATACTGACCGCAAAGCTACTAACCACCACAAGTACAGCTACAAACACCAAACCAATGTTCACATGTTTAGGCTATCCTAACTTCAAACCATTATCAACTATACCTATATAAATGTGCAAACATTTACATAAAATAACCCACTAACTATTGAACCGTTCAAGGTAGAGACGCCAAACCAACGTTCACATGTGCGGGCTATCATCACCTCAAATTCTTATTTCATCCACATACTACTACTACTACTATAACCAGTCACTACCATTACTACTGCAGACACCACCACTACTATAACCAGTCACTACCATTACTATAACCAGTCACTACCACTACTATAACCAGTCACTACCATTACTACTGTAGACACTACCACTACTGTAACCAGTCACTACCATTACTACTGGAGACACTACCACTACTATAACCAGTCACTACCATTACTACTGTAGACACTACCACTACTATAACCAGTCACTACCATTACTACTGTAGACACTACCACTACTATAACCAGTCACTACCATTACTACTGTAGACAATACCACTACTATAACCAGTCACTACCATTACTACTGTAGACAATACCACTACTATAACCAGTCACTACCACTACTATAACCAGTCACTACCATTACTACTGGAGAGACTACCACTACTATAACCAGTCACTACCATTACTACTGTAGACAATACCACTACTATAACCAGTCACTACCACTACTATAACCAGTCACTACCATTACTACTGTAGACAATACCACTACTATAACCAGTCACTACCATTACTACTGGAGAGACTACCACTACTATAACCAGTCACTACCATTACTACTGGAGAGACTACCACTACTATAACCAGTCACTACCATTACTACTGGAGAGACTACCACTACTATAACCAGTCACTACCATTACTACTGTAGACACTACCACTACTATAACCAGTCACTACCATTACTACTGTAGACAATACCACTACTATAACCAGTCACTACCACTACTATAACCAGTCACTACCATTACTACTGGAGAGACTACCACTACTATAACCAGTCACTACCATTACTACTGTAGACACTACCACTACTATAACCAGTCACTACCATTACTACTGTAGACACTACTACTACTATAACCAGTCACTACCATTACTACTGTAGACACTACCACTACTATAACCAGTCACTACCATTACTACTGCAGTCACTACCACTACTATAACCAGTCACTACCACTACTATAACCAGTCACTACTATTACTACTGCAGACACTACCACTACTATAACCAGTCACTACCATTACTACTGTAGACACTACCACTACTATAACCAGTCACTACCATTACTACTGTAGACACTACCACTACTATAACCAGTCACTACCACTACTATAACCAGTCACTACCATTACTACTGTAGACAATACCACTACTATAACCAGTCACTACCATTACTACTGTAGACAATACCACTACTATAACCAGTCACTACCACTACTATAACCAGTCACTACCATTACTACTGTAGACAATACCACTACTATAACCAGTCACTACCATTACTACTGGAGAGACTACCACTACTATAACCAGTCACTACCATTACTACTGGAGAGACTACCACTACTATAACCAGTCACTACCATTACTACTGTAGACACTACCACTACTATAACCAGTCACTACCATTACTACTGTAGACAATACCACTACTATAACCAGTCACTACCACTACTATAACCAGTCACTACCATTACTACTGGAGAGACTACCACTACTATAACCAGTCACTACCATTACTACTGTAGACACTACCACTACTATAACCAGTCACTACCATTACTACTGTAGACACTACTACTACTATAACCAGTCACTACCATTACTACTGTAGACACTACCACTACTATAACCAGTCACTACCATTACTACTGCAGTCACTACCACTACTATAACCAGTCACTACCACTACTATAACCAGTCACTACTATTACTACTGCAGACACTACCACTACTATAACCAGTCACTACCATTACTACTGTAGACACTACCACTACTATAACCAGTCACTACCATTACTACTGTAGACAATACCACTACTATAACCAGTCACTACCATTACTACTGTAGACAATACCACTACTATAACCAGTCACTACCACTACTATAACCAGTCACTACCATTACTACTGGAGAGACTACCACTACTATAACCAGTCACTACCATTACTACTGTAGACAATACCACTACTATAACCAGTCACTACCACTACTATAACCAGTCACTACCATTACTACTGTAGACAATACCACTACTATAACCAGTCACTACCATTACTACTGGAGAGACTACCACTACTATAACCAGTCACTACCATTACTACTGGAGAGACTACCACTACTATAACCAGTCACTACCATTACTACTGTAGACACTACCACTACTATAACCAGTCACTACCATTACTACTGTAGACAATACCACTACTATAACCAGTCACTACCACTACTATAACCAGTCACTACCATTACTACTGGAGAGACTACCACTACTATAATCAGTCACTACCATTACTACTGTAGACACTACCACTACTATAACCAGTCACTACCATTACTACTGTAGACACTACTACTACTATAACCAGTCACTACCATTACTACTGTAGACACTACCACTACTATAACCAGTCACTACCATTACTACTGCAGTCACTACCACTACTATAACCAGTCACTACCACTACTATAACCAGTCACTACCACTACTATAACCAGTCACTACTATTACTACTGCAGACACTACCACTACTATAACCAGTCACTACCATTACTACTGTAGACACTACCACTACTATAACCAGTCACTACCACTACTATAACCAGTCACTACCATTACTACTGTAGACAATACCACTACTATAACCAGTCACTACCACTACTATAACCAGTCACTACCATTACTACTGCAGACACTACCACTACTATAACCAGTCACTACCACTACTATAACCAGTCACTACCATTACTACTGTAGACACTACCACTACTATAACCAGTCACTACCATTACTACTGTAGACACTACCACTACTATAACCAGTCACTACCATTACTACTGTAGACACTACCACTACTATAACCAGTCACTACCATTACTACTGCAGTCACTACCACTACTATAACCAGTCACTACCATTACTACTGTAGACACTACCACTACTATAACCAGTCACTACCATTACTACTGCAGACACTACCACTACTATAACCAGTCACTACCATTACTACTGTAGACACTACCACTACTATAACCAGTCACTACCATTACTACTGTAGACACTACCACTACTATAACCAGTCACTACCACTACTATAACCAGTCACTACCATTACTACTGTAGACAATACCACTACTATAACCAGTCACTACCATTACTACTGTAGACAATACCACTACTATAACCAGTCACTACCACTACTATAACCAGTCACTACCATTACTACTGTAGACAATACCACTACTATAACCAGTCACTACCATTACTACTGGAGAGACTACCACTACTATAACCAGTCACTACCATTACTACTGGAGAGACTACCACTACTATAACCAGTCACTACCATTACTACTGTAGACACTACCACTACTATAACCAGTCACTACCATTACTACTGTAGACAATACCACTACTATAACCAGTCACTACCACTACTATAACCAGTCACTACCATTACTACTGGAGAGACTACCACTACTATAACCAGTCACTACCATTACTACTGTAGACACTACCACTACTATAACCAGTCACTACCATTACTACTGTAGACACTACTACTACTATAACCAGTCACTACCATTACTACTGTAGACACTACCACTACTATAACCAGTCACTACCATTACTACTGCAGTCACTACCACTACTATAACCAGTCACTACCACTACTATAACCAGTCACTACTATTACTACTGCAGACACTACCACTACTATAACCAGTCACTACCATTACTACTGTAGACACTACCACTACTATAACCAGTCACTACCATTACTACTGTAGACAATACCACTACTATAACCAGTCACTACCATTACTACTGTAGACAATACCACTACTATAACCAGTCACTACCACTACTATAACCAGTCACTACCATTACTACTGGAGAGACTACCACTACTATAACCAGTCACTACCATTACTACTGTAGACAATACCACTACTATAACCAGTCACTACCACTACTATAACCAGTCACTACCATTACTACTGTAGACAATACCACTACTATAACCAGTCACTACCATTACTACTGGAGAGACTACCACTACTATAACCAGTCACTACCATTACTACTGGAGAGACTACCACTACTATAACCAGTCACTACCATTACTACTGTAGACACTACCACTACTATAACCAGTCACTACCATTACTACTGTAGACAATACCACTACTATAACCAGTCACTACCACTACTATAACCAGTCACTACCATTACTACTGGAGAGACTACCACTACTATAATCAGTCACTACCATTACTACTGTAGACACTACCACTACTATAACCAGTCACTACCATTACTACTGTAGACACTACTACTACTATAACCAGTCACTACCATTACTACTGTAGACACTACCACTACTATAACCAGTCACTACCATTACTACTGCAGTCACTACCACTACTATAACCAGTCACTACCACTACTATAACCAGTCACTACCACTACTATAACCAGTCACTACTATTACTACTGCAGACACTACCACTACTATAACCAGTCACTACCATTACTACTGTAGACACTACCACTACTATAACCAGTCACTACCATTACTACTGTAGACACTACCACTACTATAACCAGTCACTACCATTACTACTGCAGTCACTACCACTACTATAACCAGTCACTACCACTACTATAACCAGTCACTACCATTACTACTGTAGACAATACCACTACTATAACCAGTCACTACCACTACTATAACCAGTCACTACCATTACTACTGCAGACACTACCACTACTATAACCAGTCACTACCACTACTATAACCAGTCACTACCATTACTACTGTAGACACTACCACTACTATAACCAGTCACTACCATTACTACTGTAGACACTACCACTACTATAACCAGTCACTACCATTACTACTGTAGACACTACCACTACTATAACCAGTCACTACCATTACTACTGCAGTCACTACCACTACTATAACCAGTCACTACCATTACTACTGTAGACACTACCACTACTATAACCAGTCACTACCATTACTACTGCAGACACTACCACTACTATAACCAGTCACTACCATTACTACTGTAGACACTACCACTACTATAACCAGTCACTACCATTACTACTGTAGACACTACCACTACTATAACCAGTCACTACCACTACTATAACCAGTCACTACCATTACTACTGTAGACACTACCACTACTATAACCAGTCACTACCATTACTACTGCAGTCACTACCACTACTATAACCAGTCACTACCACTACTATAACCAGTCACTACTATTACTACTGCAGTCACTACCACTACTATAACCAGTCACTACCATTACTACTGTAGACACTACCACTACCACTACTATAACCAGTCACTACCACTACTATAACCAGTCACTACTATTACTACTGCAGTCACTACCACTACTATAACCAGTCACTACCATTACTACTGCAGACACTACCACTACTACTACTATAACCAGTCACTACCATTACTACTGCAGACACTACCACTACTATAACCAGTCACTACCACTACTATAACCAGTCACTACCATTACTAATGCAGACACTACCACTACTATAACCAGACACTACCATTACTACTGTAGACACTACTACTACTATAACCAGTCACTACCATTACTACTGTAGACACTACCACTACTATAACCAGTCACTACCACTACTATAACTATAACCAGTCACTACCATTACTACTGTAGACACTACCACTACTATAACCAGTCACTACCACTACTACTGTAGACACTACCACTACTATAACCAGTCACTACCATTACTACTGCAGACACTACCACTACTATAACCAGTCACTACCATTACTACTGTAGACACTACCACTACTATAACCAGTCACTACCATTACTACTGTAGACACTACTACTACTATAACCAGTCACTACCATTACTACTGTAGACACTACCACTACTATAACCAGTCACTACCACTACTATAACCAGTCACTACCATTACTACTGTAGACACTACTACTACTATAACCAGTCACTACCATTACTACTGTAGACACTACCACTACTATAACCAGTCACTACCATTACTACTGTAGACACTACCACTACTATAACCAGTCACTACCATTACTACTGTAGACACTACCACTACTATAACCAGTCACTACCATTACTACTGTAGACACTACCACTACTATAACCAGTCACTACCATTACTACTGTAGACACTACCACTACTATAACCAGTCACTACCATTACTACTGTAGACACTACTACTACTATAACCAGTCACTACCATTACTACTGCAGACACTACCATTACTACTGCAGACACTACCACTACTATAACCAGTCACTACCACTACTATAACCAGTCACTACCACTACATAACCAGTCACTACCATTACTATAACCAGTCACTACCATTACTACTGCAGACACTACCACTACTATAACTATAACCAGAAACTACCACTACTATAACCAGTCACTACCATTACTACTGCAGACACCACCACTACTATAACCAGTCACTACCATTACTACTGCAGACACTACCACTACTATAACCAGTCACTACCACTACTATAACCAGTCACTACCATTACTACTGCAGACACCACCACTACTATAACCAGTCACTACCATTACTACTGCAGACACTACCACTACTATAACTATAACCAGACACTACCACTACTATAACCAGTCACTACCACAGCATAAACCTCCGATAGACAGGTAAAGCTCTAGTACGCTCATCTGAAAGGATACAGTTTGTTTAGAGTACCCTAAAATTAACTAATAGTATGTAGTATACAGTATGTTTGTCTGGGTATTCAAACACAGCTATTGTATAATGTTCTGCCAATTTTTTTCAATACCATTACATTAAAGGCGAAACATACCTACATTTATGAATTGTTTGAAACCAGGCTAAGGTGTCTGAATACTTTCCGAAGTCACTGTATATGTATCCTATACTGACTAGTATATTTACCCATTAGGTCTAATATATGTATCCTATATTGACTAGTCTATTTACTCATTAGGTCTAATATATGTATCCTATACTGACTAGTCTAATACATGTATCCTATATTGACTAGTCTATTTACTCATTAGGTCTAATATATGTATCCTATACTGACTAGTCTAATACATGTATCCTATATTGACTAGTCTATTTACCCATTAGGTCTAATACATGTATCCTATACTGACTAGTCTATTTATCCATTAGGTCTATTACATGTATCCTATACTGACTAGTCTATTTACCCATTAGGTCTAATACATGTATCCTATACTGACTAGTCTATTACATGTATCCTATACTGACTAGTCTATTTATCCATTAGGTCTAATATATGTATCCTATACTGACTAGTCTATTTACCCATTAGGTCTAATACATGTATCCTATACTGACTAGTCTATTACATGTATCCTATACTGACTAGTCTATTACATGTATCCTATACTGACTAGTCTAATATATGTATCCTATACTGACTAGTCTATTTACCCATTAGGTCTAATACATGTATCCGATACTGACTAGTCTATTTATCCATTAGGTCTAATACATGTATCCTATACTGACTAGTCTATTACATGTATCCTATACTGACTAGTCTATTTACCCATTAGGTCTAATACATGTATCCCATACTGACTAGTCTATTTACCCATTAGGTCTAATACATGTATCCTATATTGACTAGTCTATTTACCCATTAGGTCTAATATATGTATCCTATACTGACTAGTCTATTTATCCATTAGGTCTAATACATGTATCCTATACTGACTAGTCTATTTACCCATTAGGTCTAATACATGTATCCTATATTGACTAGTCTATTTACCCATTAGGTCTAATATATGTATCCTATACTGACTAGTCTATTTATCCATTAGGTCTAATATATGTATCCTATACTGACTAGTCTATTTACCCATTAGGTCTAATACATGTATCCTATACTGACTAGTCTATTACATGTATCCTATACTGACTAGTCTATTACATGTATCCTATACTGACTAGTCTATTTATCCATTAGGTCTAATATATGTATCCTATATTGACTAGTCTATTTATCCATTAGGTCTATTACATGTATCCTATACTGACTAGTCTATTTACCCATTAGGTCTAATACATGTATCCTATATTGACTAGTCTATTTACCCATTAGGTCTAATATATGTGTCCTATACTGACTAGTCTATTTACCCATTAGGTCTAATACATGTATCCTATACTGACTAGTCTATTTATTTCTCTGTTAAACTAAATAATCTGTTTGTCTTTGGCAGGAGAGAGACCAGACTCTCACTCTGACAGCGGGAAGAGTCCTTCAGGGGAACCAGACCTAGCGACACCCAAACCAGCGAGTCGGCATCACTGCTCCCACTGTGGAAAGAGTTTTAGCTGGTTAGGGTACCTAAAACGACATGAGAGAAAACACACAGGAGAAAAGCCTTTCCAATGTTCCCACTGTGGAAAGAGATTTACCTGGTTAGGAAGCCTAAGGGAACACAAGAGAATACACTCTGGAGAGAAACCTTACCACTGTTCCCAATGTGGAATGACTTTTGCCTGGTTAGGGAGCCTGAAAACGCATGAGAGGTCACACACAGGGGAAAAACCTTTCCAATGTTCCCAGTGTGGAAAAAGTTTTACCCAGTTAGGGAGCCTGAAGGAGCATGAGAAGATACACACAGGAGAAAAGCCTTTCCAATGCTCCCAGTGTGGAAAGAGTTTTACCCAGTTAGGGAGCCTGAAGGAGCATGAGAAGATACACACAGGGGAAAAACCTTTCCAATGCTCCCAGTGTGGAAAGAGGTTTACCCGCTTAGGGAACCTAAAAGAGCATGAGACAACACACACACAAGAAAAGCCCTACCAATGCTCCCTGTGCAGAAAAAGTTTTACCAAGTTAGGGGCCCTGAATAGGCATGACAGGACACACACAGGTGGGGATAAGACGTACCACTGCTCCTTGTGTGGAAAGACGTTTAACCGATTAAGACATCTGAATAAGCATGAAAGAATACATATACAGGAGGAGAAGACTTGCCACTGCTCTCACTGTGGAAAGACATTTTCCCAGTCAGAGGACCTGAAAGCACATGAGAGAATAGAGAGGCTGTGTTCTGACTTATGTTTTTGACTGAGAATTTGTGTTTTTGTTCATGCCACATTAAATCCTATTGTTTATATGAAATCATTAACAAAATAGACCTTTGTTTTAGTTTATCTGTAGACCTGATCATGTCTAAAATCAGATTAAATACAATTTTGTATTCTGATTTGATTATGAACTTTAATGGATACAACTATAAACCCTCTATTCATTACATTTTGGGGATATTATTATTTAGATGAATGGAGTTCTGGATTTCTTGATTTTAACGTTTATCCTCTTGAATTTGATTTGATCAGGCTTTTCACTAAATTAATTCGATTACATGATTTAGATATTGCACCATGTAAATTATTAAATGGATTAATAGAATGTGCATTTCTTGATTTTGAACTTTGAAACCTCTTGAATTTAGTCGTTTTGTTTCATTGAGTTAATTTGTGTATTAGTCGTCAAGCTAAAGACTATGAAAATGTGATGGTGTTTTTATAATAAAGTGGTTGACATAAAAAACATGAGTGTTCCCATCAATGTTATTCCACTATGTAGAAGCAGTATAGAATTAGTTGTTTATTTTGATATTATCTGTTGAATCAGAATTTGCGTTGAATACAGATGTGTAGTAGATGTGAGGTTTATTTTAGATTCTCACTCATCAAAAGTTAATTGATCAACCAAAGCTTTTCTTTGTAAGTCTCAATATGATATATAATATAATATTAAACTTTTGAAACAAATGAAAAATAAACTTGGTCTGAAAATCAAATATTTTCCTCAACTGTGTTACCCACTTCAGTCAGCAGATGGCGATGTGCATCTTTCAGGCGATGTTTCTAGCGTGACATATAATCGAGTGTAGTGTCTTTGTAAAAAAAAAAAAGATTAACAAAATATTAAATAATTGCTTTTTGGTCTTAATTTACAGTTAGACAGACAGGTTAACTGACATGACGAAAACGATGTGAGTGCATCCACGGGGCAGAAGTCAGTGTGCTGTTGTGATTCTGGATGGCCAGACACTACCACTATATCCCCTGTATATTGACAGCATCCCAGCTTCTTCCTCTTATTTTACTGTAACATCCCCCTCCTCTTCTTCTTTCACGACAATGCTCAGCCCCAGAGCTTCTTTCTCCGTCCAGCAGATCTCATCTTATTTAGCAAGAGGAGAAGTAGCTTAGTGTGCTTTTGGTCGGGGATGTTAGCTAGTTAGCATTAATGACAAGCCTCGTGCTAAGCTAATTTAGCAAGCCAGCTAGCTATTAATTTGATTAACAACGTAAATATGATATCAAATGCGGAAAATAGCTGTATGAAATAATTCAAATACAGAGGCAAATATACATAGAAAGCGTCTAGAGCTACAATGTTTGAGCTATGTTAGCTAGCAAGCTACCGAGGTGGCTGACTAGTTGTTGTTGAAGAAGCGCCCCGTCCACTAGATTATACGTCATACTGGCATCGTCGCCTAGGGGGTCTCCACCACAAAAAGCGAATGTTCATTTGAGAAACCAACACAGAAACACAGACAAATTAGACAGATCCCCTTCACACCTTTTTATTGCAGAAGTGTGATCTGTGATGAATGGACATTGGTTCATTTTGAATAATGTTTTTAAGTTAAAAAATTTAATCAATTTCAAACACTTCACTTCAATGAATCAACATTGAATGAATCAAAATATAATTTCAAAATGTACAAATAATCGAAATGGTTTGTAAATTTTAGACATTTTAGTAAGTAGGCTATCATTACCGAAGCACAATTTCAGGTGAACAAAAAAAAAAAAATTCCAGAGGTGGCCAACCTCACTCCACCCCCTGGTCTACTGGGTGAGCAGGCTTTTGTTCCAGCCCAGCAATAATACACATTATTAATCAACTCATTAGGTTGTATAAGTTGAATCAGGTGTCTTAGTGCAGGGCTGGAACAGAAGCCTGCACACCCAGCATACCTCCAGGAGAAGGATTGTAAATATGTTTGTAGCCTACATTGTGTGTGACTTTTAACTGTATTGTTACGTACAACATGTGTTAACATAAGTACACATAAAACACATGGTTTACAAGGATGTGGCAGCAGGCTCTTGGGACATTCACTTTGGACCTCTTCATCTGCAGACAGGCTCTTGGGACATTCACTGGGATCCTCTTCATCTGCAGACAGGCTCTTGGGGCATTCACTGGGATCCTCTTCATCTGCAGACAGGCTCTCGGGACATTCACTGGGATCCTCTTCATCTGCAGACATGCTCTTGGGACATTCACTGGGATCCTCTTCATCTGCAGACAGGCTCTCGGGACATTCACTGGGATCCTCTTCATCTGCAGACAGGCTCTTGGGACATTCACTGGGATCCTCTTCATCTGCAGACAGGCTCTTGGGACATTCACTGGGATCCTCTTCATCTGCAGACAGGCTCTTGGAAAATTCACTGGGATCCTCTTCATCTGCAGACAGGCTCTTGCGACATTCACTGGGATCCTCTTCATCTGCAAACAGGCTCTTGGGACATTCACTGGAACCTCTTCATCTGCAAACAGGCTCTTGGGACATTCACTGGAACCTCTTCATCTGCAGACAGGCTCTTGGGACATTCACTGGGATCCTCTTCATCTGCAAACAGGCTCTTGGGACATTCACTGGGATCCTCTTCATCTGCAGACAGGCTTTCACAGCTCTCCACATCTGAAGACAGACATCACAAAGAAACAGGTTTAATTTGATTAGAATTAGCCAGACCTGACTATTATCTCTCTGTCTGTCTTCATAGTTTTACTCTCTAGGGACTAGAACTGGAGAATCCTTTCATGATGTCCTCCCACAACCTGCCCTGTCTAACTAGTACCAAAACTCCCTTTGCTGACAGCTGGAGCAGAACATCCTTTCTCCCGCTTCCGTTGCTGTTATTTGGAGCATGAGTTTTTAATTTACAATGATAAATAGGCCTACATCAAGACAAGACGCTATTATGAAGTTAACTAGTTGATGATATTTCACTTAGCTATTGTATGTAAAGTTGACTAGATAGCTAGATAACGAGCAGCTCATTAGCCTACACACTGTGGCCTGCTGAAGATAGCTAGCTAACGAGCAGCTCATTAGCCTACACACAGTGGCCTGCTGAAGATAGCTAGCTAACGAGCAGCTCATTAGCCTACACACTGTGGCCTGCTGTAGATAGGTAGCTAACAAGCAGCTCATTAGCCTACACACTGTGGCCTGCTGTAGATAGCTAGCTAACAAGCAGCTCATTAGCCTACACACTGTGGCCTGCTGTAGATAGGTAGCTAACAAGCAGCTCATTAGCCTACACACTGTGGCCTGCTGTAGATAGCTAGCTAACAAGCAGCTCATTAGCCTACACACTGTGGCCTGCTGAAGATAGCTAACAAGCAGCTCATTAGCCTACAGACTGACCTGCTGAAGATAGCTAGCTAACAAGCAGCTCATTAGCCTACACACTGTGGTCTGCTGTAGATAGCTAACAAGCAGCTCATTAGCCTACACACTGTGGCCTGCTGTAGATAGCTAACAAGCAGCTCATTAGCCTACACACTGTGGCCTGCTGTAGATAGCTAACAAGCAGCTCATTAGCCTACACACGGTGGTCTGCTGTAGATAGCTAGCTAGCTAACAAGCAGCTCATTAGCCTACACACAGTGGCCTGCTGAAGATAGCTAGCTAACGAGCAGCTCATTAGCCTACACACAGTGGCCTGCTGTAGATAGCTAGCTAACAAGCAACTCATTAGCCTACACACTGTGGCCTGCTGTAGATAGCTAGCTAACGAGCAGCTCATTAGCCTACACACTGTGTCCTGCTGTAGATAGCTATCTAACGAGCAGCTCATTAGCCTACACACAGTGGCCTGCTGAAGATAGCTAGCTAACGAGCAGCTCATTAGCCTACACACTGTGGCCTGCTGTAGATAGCTAGCTAACAAGCAGCTCATTAGCCTACACACTGTGGCCTGCTGTAGATAGCTAGCTAACAAGCAGCTCATTAGCCTACACACTGTGGCCTGCTGTAGATAGCTAGCTAACAAGCAGCTCATTAGCCTACACACTGTGGCCTGCTGAAGATAGCTAACAAGCAGCTCATTAGCCTACACACTGACCTGCTGAAGATAGCTAGCTAACAAGCAGCTCATTAGCCTACACACTGTGGTCTGCTGTAGATAGCTAACAAGCAGCTCATTAGCCTACACACTGTGGCCTGCTGTAGATAGCTAACAAGCAGCTCATTAGCCTACACACTGTGGCCTGCTGTAGATAGCTAACAAGCAGCTCATTAGCCTACACACGGTGGTCTGCTGTAGATAGCTAGCTAGCTAACAAGCAGCTCATTAGCCTACACACAGTGGCCTGCTGAAGATAGCTAGCTAACGAGCAGCTCATTAGCCTACACACAGTGGCCTGCTGTAGATAGCTAGCTAACAAGCAACTCATTAGCCTACACACTGTGGCCTGCTGTAGATAGCTAGCTAACGAGCAGCTCATTAGCCTACACACTGTGGCCTGCTGTAGATAGCTATCTAACGAGCAGCTCATTAGCCTACACACTGTGGCCTGCTGTAGATAGCTAACAAGCAGCTCATTAGCCTACACACTGTGGCCTGCTGTAGATAGCTAACAAGCAGCTCATTAGTCTACACACAGTGGCCTGCTGTAGATAGCTAGCTAACGAGCAGCTCATTAGCCTACACACTCTGGCCTGCTGTAGATAGCTAACAAGCAGCTCATTAGCCTACACACTGTGGCCTGCTGTAGATAGCTAACAAGCAGCTCATTAGCCTACACACAGTGGCCTGCTGTAGATAGCTAGCTAGCTAACAAACAGCTCATTAGCCTACACACTGGCCTGCTGTAGATAGCTAGCTAACGAGCAGCTCATTAGCCTACACACAGTGGCCTGCTGAAGATAGCTAACGAGCAGCTCATTAGCCTACACACAGTGGCCTGCTGAAGATAGCTAGCTAACAAGCAGCTCATTAGCCTACACACTGTGGCCTGCTGTAGATAGCTAACAAGCAGCTCATTAGCCTACACACGGTGGTCTGCTGTAGATAGCTAGCTAGCTAACAAGCAGCTCATTAGCCTACACACAGTGGCCTGCTGAAGATAGCTAGCTAACGAGCAGCTCATTAGCCTACACACAGTGGCCTGCTGTAGATAGCTAGCTAACGAGCAGCTCATTAGCCTACACACAGTGGCCTGCTGAAGATAGCTAGCTAGCTAACAAGCAACTCATTAGCCTACACACAGTGGCCTGCTGTAGATAGCTAGCTAACGAGCAGCTCATTAGCCTACACACAGTGGCCTGCTGTAGATAGCTAGCTAACGAGCAGCTCATTAGCCTACACACAGTGGCCTGCTGAAGATAGCTAGCTAGCTAACAAGCAGCTCATTAGCCTACACACACTGGCCTGCTGTAGATAGCTAGCTAACGAGCAGCTAATTAGCCTACACACAGTGGCCTGCTGTAGATAGCTAGCTAGCTAACGAGCAGCTCATTAGCCTACACACAGTGGCCTGCTGAAGATAGCTAGCTAACGAGCAGCTCATTAGCCTACACACAGTGGCCTGCTGAAGATAGCTAGCTAGCTCACAATACAGCGTTAACATTTCCCAAATGTATTTACTTACTGTATAGGTTCACGCCTACGACATGAACACCATGCTGTATATGACGGCTGGCAGTTTGCACCTGCCGCTGTCTGTCTGGTGTTAGGGTTGCGAAAGTTCAACTGAGATAGGAACAATAGTACACCTGAACTTGGTTAAAATAATTGTTTAATTCAAAAGTTAATAAATGGCAAATACATTTTTCGTATATACGGGCTCACTGCACCACCCCGCAGGGTGGGACAAGGAACTGATTTGTTTCTGACAAAGATAGTATTTTATACTCGTGACAGAGATAGTTCCCGCATCCGAGCCGGCCTGTCAGAGTAGAGACTGGGCGTGGTTTAGACTCACCCAGCCTATCGTTGATGTTGGCACATAAGCTGGTCCCAGCTTCTTTGCGCTTTCTGGTGTCCCTTCATTGTTGCTGTGTAGATTACGCTCCTTCACCCCAGAGACTGGGGTCAGACAGTTTTATAACATTGTCTGAGATATCTGCACCTGTATACATTGTCCACTGTTCGCGCTCAAGGCTAACCACAACTTCCCAGCTCCTTATCTGAGCTAACCGTTACTTCCAGCACACACACACAGACATCCAGGCGCCCAAACTGTCAATATCAAATCACATTTGTTATAGTATTCAATCACATATAATACAGTTGCTAATCATGTTTGTTATAGTATTGGGTTATAGTGCATGACTCAGAACCTCACATGTTTTCCGTGTGTATAGTTTATCTGTTATTGTCTATTCAGCAGTCTCCTGATTCACCCCCCTCCTGTGTCTCTCTAAGATTAGCACAGTCTCGGCCACATAGTACAGCGCCCACACTACTGATACATTTGTTGCATACACACACATATTTCATACACACACATTTCAGGCTGATATTCATAGTTAGGCCCTGAGCACTGGTAAAAGTGAGAACAATGGAAAATGCAGGTTCACAAGAGTCAGAAATTCAAACTTTAATGCATAAGAAGCCCTACTAGCTTATAGTTAGTTAAGTATGTCAAAAAAACCTTATAGAAACCCCACACTGGGAAGGAAGGAAGGCTCACTGGTATTGTCCTTAAGCTAATATAAATTAGCATGCACACACACACACACACAGTCAATGTCAAAATTAATTTGACAAAATCCTTCTTATATCTTGTATTTGTATTTATTACGGAATCCTATTAGCTGTTGCCAAGGAAACAGCTCCTGGGGTCCAGCAACATAAGACAGTTACAGACAGTTTAAAATACAGACATTACATTTCATAACACCTTATGCAACACATTCAGTGTTGTTCCCTCAGGCCACCACTCCACCACCACATAATTACAATGCAACATCCATGTGTATGTGTATTTATTAAGGATCCCCATTAGTTTTAAGCACCAGCTGTCAGAGCAGCTCATAGATTACTGCACCTGTACATAGCCCATCTATAATTTAACCCAAACAACTACCTCTTTACCTACTGTATTTATTTATTTATTTATTTTGCTCCTTTGCACCCCATTATTTCTATCTCTACTTTTTTCTATCTCTACTATCTCTACTTTTTTTACTTGCTATATTGTATTTACTTCGCCACCATGGCCTTTTTATATATTTTTTTATTTATATATATATTTTGTTTGCCTTCACCTCGCTTATCTCACCTCACTTGCTCATATTGTATATAGACTTATTTTTCACTGTATTATTGACTATATGTTTGTTTTACTCCATGTGTAACTATGTGTTGTTGTATGTGTCGAACTGCTTTGCTTTATCTTGGCCAGGTCGCAATTGTAAATGAGAACGTGTTCTCAATTTGCCTACCTGGTTAAATAAAGGTGAAATAAATAAATAAAAAGTTCTGCCAAGGCAGAAACGACTCTATCTGGGGGTCCAGCTAAATTAAGGCAGTTATACCATTTCTTTTTTTAAACAATAAATTCATTACAGATTTCACAACACACTTAAGTGTGTGTCCTCAGGCGACTACACTACAACACAAAATCCATGTGTTGTGTGTATATAGTGCGTATGTTATCGTGTATGCATGTGTCTCTTCACAGTCCTCACTGTTCCATAAGGTGCATTTTTACCTTCTTTTTAAATCTGATTCTACTGCTGGCATCAATTACCTGATGTGGAATAGAGTTCCATGTAGTCATGGCTCTATGTAGTACTGTGTGCCTCCCATAGTTCTGTTCTGGACTTGGGAACTGTGAAGAGACCTCTGGTGGCATGTCTTGTGGGGTATGCATGGAAATCCGAGCTGTGTGCCAATAGTTCAAACAGACAGCTCGATGCTTTAAACATGTCAATACCTCTCATAAATACAAGTAGTGATGAAGTTGATCTCTCCTCCACTTTGAGCCAGGAGAGATTGACATGCATATTATTAATGTTAGCTCTCTATGTACATCCAAGGGCCAGCCGTGCCGCCCTGTTCTGAGCCAATTGCAATTTTCCTAAGTCCCTCTTTGTGGCACCTGACCACACGACTGAACAGTAGTCCAGGTGCGACAAGACTAGAGCCTGTAGGACCTGCCTCGTTGATGGTGTTGTTAAGAAGGTAGAATCTAGAGCCTGTAGGACCTGCCTTGTTGATAGTGTTGTTTAAGAAGGTAGAAACTATGGCCTGTAGGACCTGCCTTGTTGATAGTGTTGTTTAAGAAGGTAGAAACTAGGGCCTGTAGGACCTGCCTTGTTGATGGTGTTGTTAAGAAGGTAGAAACTAGGGCCTGTAGGACCTGCCTTGTTGATAGTGTTGTTTAAGAAGGTAGAAACTAGGGCCTGTAGGACCTGCCTTGTTGATAGTGTTGTTTAAGAAGGTAGAATCTAGAGCCTGTAGGACCTGCCTTGTTGACAGTGTTGTTTAAGAAGGTAGAAGCTAGGGCCCGTAGGACCTGCCTTGTTGATAGTGTTGTTTAAGAAGGTAGAAACTAGGGCCTGTAGGACCTGCCTTGTTGATAGTGTTGTTTAAGAAGGTAGAAACTAGGGCCTGTAGGACCTGCCTAGTTGATAGTGTTGTTTAAGAAGGCAGAAACTATGGCCTGTAGGACCTGCCTTGTTGATAGTGTTGTTTAAGAAGGCAGAACATCACTGTTGTATCAATATGTTTTGACCATGACAGTTTACAATCCAGGGTTACTCCAAGCTGTTTAGTCCCCTCAACTTGCTCAATTTCCACATTATTCATTACAAGATTTAGTTGAGATTTAGGGAATGATTTGTCCCAAAAAAGCTTTTAGTTTTTGAAATATTTAGGACCAACTTACAGTGGGGCAAAAAAGTATTTAGTCAGCCACCAATTGTGCAAGTTCTCCCACTTAAAAAGATGAGAGAGGCCTGTAATTTTCATCATAGGTACACTTCAACTATGACAGACGAAATGAGAAAAAAAAATCCAGAAAATCACATTGTAGGATTTTTAATTAATTTATTTACAAATTATGGTGGAAAATAAGCATGGTGCAGTTGCTAGGTGATTTGTGATGCAAATGCAAGCCCTCTATACGTAGATGTTTAAACACCTTGCTGTGTTTGCAAACATTGCCGCATGAGGGCAATGCAATGGGTGTCTACTTTGAAGAATCCAAAATATAACATTTTGATTTGTTCAGCACGTTTTTGGTTACTAGATGATTCCATATGTGTTATTTCATAGTTTTGATGTCTTCATTATTATTCTACAATGTAGAAAATAGTAAAAAATTAAGAAAAACCCTTGAATGAGTAGGTGTGTCCAAACTTTTGACTGGTACTTGTACATCAAGCTGCCTCAAACTACAGAAACAGGAGATAGAGTCCTATTACTATACTGTGGTACTGTATAGACTAGAGTCCTGTTACTATACTGTGGTACTGTATAGAGTCTATACTATAGACTATAGACTAGAGTCCTGTCCAGGGGAAGTACTTGTACATCAAGCTGCCTCACACAACAGAAACAGGAGATTGGCTCCTGCTACTACTATGAGCCATTTTGGACAAGATATGCCATGTGCAAGGCTATGTACTTACTTATATAATTTACATTTAGTAATATCCAAATAATATAATGAACACCAGAGGGTTTATACTTTATCAAATCAATCAAAGCTCATAGAAAATGAAATACACATCTACAATCTGATATTAGACATGATCATGCCTCGAGATGAAAACAGGCCTATTTTTTAGTGATTTCATGTAAACAATATTGATTTCATGTGGCAAGAACAAAAACACAAATTCTCAGGTCAAAAACACAAGTCAGAACACAACATCTCTATTCTCTCATGTGATTTCAGGTCCTCTGCCCGGGAAAATGTCTTTCCACACTGAGAGCAGTGGTATGTCTTCTCCTCCTGTGTATGTATCCTCTGATGTGATTTCAGGCTCGCTAACTGAGTAAAACTCCTTCCACAGTGGGAGCATTGGTAGGGATTTTCTCCTGTGTGCGTCCTCTCGTGCCTTTTCAGGCCTTCTAACCACCTAAAACTATTTTCACAGTGGGAACAGCGGTAGGGCTTTTCTCCTGTGTGTATTCTCTCATGTCTTTTCAGACCTTGTAACCACCTAAATGTCATTCCACATTGGGAGCAGTGGTAAGGCTTCTCTTCAGAGTGTGTTTTCTTGTGTATTTTCAGGTTCCCTAACTCTTTAAAACTCTTTTCACACTGGGAGCATTGAAAAGTATTTTCTCCTGTGTGTGTCCTCTCATGCTCTTTTAGGTTCCGTAACTTAGTAAAACTCTTTCCGCAGTGGGAGCAGTGGTGTGGTCTTGCTGGTTTGGACTTCTCTGGGTCTGGTTCCCCTGAAGGACTCTTCCTGCTGTCAGAGTAAGAGTCTGGTCGCTCTCCTGCCAAAGACAGAGCATTTAGTTAAACATCTAACAAAGACCTAAATGAAATCGCCACATCATAAAACTGTCTTCCTATAAGGTTTAATTTAGACTAGATCCCTCAATAACTAGAACTGCAATGATACTGGGTTTTTCATGCTCAACAGTTTCCCCTGTGTATCAAGAACGGTCCACCAACCAAAGGACATCCAGCCAATTTGACATTTACATTTGAGTGATTTAGCAGACTCTCTTATCCAGAGCCACTACAGTAGTGAGTCATTTAGCAGACTCTCTTATCCAGAGCCACTACAGTAGTGAGTCGTTTAGCAGACTCTCTTATCCAGAGCCACTACAGTAGTGAGTCATTTAACAGACTCTCTTATCCAGAGATACTACAGTAGTGAGTCATTTAACAGACTCTCTTATCCAGAGATACTACAGTAGTGAGTCATTTAGCAGACTCTCTTATCCAGAGCCACTACAGTAGTGAGTCATTTAGCAGACTCTCTTATCCAGAGCCACTACAGTAGTGAGTCATTTAACAGACTCTCTTATCCAGAGATACTACAGTAGTGAGTCATTTAACAGACTCTCTTATCCAGAGCCACTACAGTAGTGAGTCATTTAGCAGACTCTCTTATCCAGAGCCACTACAGTAGTGAGTCATTTAGCAGACTCTCTTATCCAGAGCCACTACAGTAGTGAGTCATTTAGCAGACTCTCTTATCCAGAGCCACTACAGTAGTGAGTCATTTAGCAGACTCTCTTATCCAGAGCCACTACAGTAGTGAGTCATTTAGGAGACTCTCTTATCCAGAGCCACTACAGTAGTGAGTCATTTAGCAGACTCTCTTATCCAGAGCCACTACAGTAGTGAGTCATTTAGCAGACACTCTTATCCAGAGCCACTACAGTAGTGAGTCATTTAGCAGACTCTCTTATCCAGAGCCACTACAGTAGTGAGTCATTTAGCAGACTCTCTTATCCAGAGCCATTTACAGTAGTGAGTCATTTAGCAGACATTCTTATCCAGAGCCACTACAGTAGTGAGTCACTTAGCAGACTCTCTTATCCAGAGCCATTTACAGTTAGTGCATTCATAGCTAGGTGGGACTACCACATATCACAAGTATTCGAAGTACACTTTTCCTCAATAAAGTAGCTATCAGCAAAGGGATGGGGGGGTCAAGGGGTCAAGGGCAATTGTGTTGGATCAGGATTTAAAAAATAATTATAATACCTTTGGTGAGGGGTCGTGATGAGGAATATTATTATAACTTTTTTTGTTTGTTTGTTATACTTTTTACACATTTTTCTCCCCAAATTTAGTGATATCCAATTGGTAGTTACAGTCTTGTCCCATCGCTGCAATTCCCGTACGGACTCGGGAGAGGCGAACGTCGAGAGTCATGCGTCCTCCGAAACACAGCCCTGCCAAAAGCCGCAACTGCTTCTTGACACACCTGCTCGCTTAACCCGGAATACAGCCGTACTAACGTGTCGGAGGAAACACCGTCCAACTGGCGACCAGAGTCAGCCTGCAGGCGCCCGGGCCCACCACAAGGAGTCGCTAGAGAACCACAAGGAGTCGCTAGAGAACCACAGCCTGTGATCGAACCCGGGTCTCTAGTGATGCCTCAAGCACTGCAAAGCCTTAGACCGCTGCTCCACTAAGGAGGCCCCATAGGGCCTATGCTAAATAATTTACTACCGTTGTCTGCCCAGTTGAAAATGACCCACTGAAACTATAAACTACATACATAATGCCTTCAGAAAGTATTCATACCCTTACTCATGTGGAATGCCAATTTATCTTACTAATTTCTACCGATCTGCCTGCCAGTTATGGTTTTCCTATATGCACATTTGTGAAACAGTTTAATTTAATTTATAATAACGTCTTCATATGGGGGGGGGGGGGGGGGGGGGGGGGCACAAAAAAATGTGTAGCTACATCTCAGAATGCTATGGAATGTTGAGTGGAAGCTTTATATAATGTGGAATGACTAGCTAGTGTCGTCCAGGGCTGGACGGAATGGAAGGTATAAGGTCTGATGTGATTGGGTGCTGCTAAAATTGATTAATAATTTTGGTTGGTTGGTTCAGCGTTGTAATTCTATGGGTGCGCGTCCTTACTTCATATTGACAGGAGCGCTACAAAAAACAACACCGCTGTTTAACATAGTACTTACTGTATGTACCGGTGTTCATCAGATCTCCAGCCTGCTCTTCCTCTTCTTCCAATGTGACAGTCATCTCCTTCAGGCCAAAACAGTCTTCCTCTTCTTTCACTGCGACAGACATCTCCTTCACGCCAAAACAGTCTTCCTCTTCTTCCAATGTGACAGTCATCTCCTTCAGGCCAAAACAGTCTTCCTCTTCTTTCACTGCGACAGACATCTCCTTCAGGCCAAAACAGTCTTCCTCTTCTTTCACTGTGACAGACATCTCCTTCACGCCAAAACAGTCTTCCTCTTCTTTCACTGCGACAGACATCTCCTTCACGCCAAAACAGTCTTCCTCTTCTTTCACTGTGACAGACATCTCCTTCAGGCCAAAACAGTCTTCCTCTTCTTTCACTGTGACAGACATCTCCTTCACGCCAAAACAGTCTTCCTCTTCGTTCACTGTGACAGACATCTCCTTCACGCCAAAACAGTCTTCCTCTTCTTTCACTGTGACAGACATCTCCTTCATGCCAAAACAGTCTTCCTCTTCTTTCACTGCGACATACATCTCCTTCACGCCAAAACAGTCTTCCTCTTCTTTCACTGTGACAGACATCTCAGTCACGCCAAAACAGTCTTCCTCTTCTTTCACTGTGACAGTCATCTCCCCCTCTTCCACCCCAAAAACTCCATCCTCTTCTTTCACAGTAATATCATCCTCCTCTTCTTTCACTCTGTAAGCTTCTTCCTCTTTTTCTTTCACTGTAACAGCCTCACACTCTGCGTCTTTTTTGACGGTAACAGCCTCCTCTTCCTCCTCTTCCTCCGCCATAGCGGCATATAAACAACGAAATTGTCTAAAGAGCTTGGATGTGCCGACTTCGTTGGCTAGCGAGCTACGGAGGTGGCTTCAGTTTTTCAGGAAGCGTCCCGTCGACTAGATTATACGTCACACTAGCAGCATGGCCTGAAAGACACATCGCCATCTGCTAACTGGAGTGGGTAAAGCAGTTGAGTAAAATGTATATAATATACAGTATCAACAACACAACCAGTCTTATACAATGGTTGGGGGGGGGAAATACATCTGAACTGAGCTTTTCGTCTATTCTGTGGCAGTACACTCGAACTGAAATAGTTAGTCAAAATCATTGTGGTGTTCAGAGCACAAACAGAAATATAACATAAGGTCGAGTACTTTTATACACATAAATTAGATAGTTATGATTAACTAGTGAAGAGACAATGTATATTCAAATAAAACAGTCCAATGGTGCAGTTAGTTAACAAGCTACTAGCTAGCTAGTTAGCTAATACGAACTATGCATGGCTGTAACACAATCAAAACAAGTAATCCAGAATATAGCACTTGCATACATATTTATAACTAAAGGAACATTTCACTTTATATCTAGTCAGATATATTATCTAGCTAAGTGTCGTGTCTTTGGCTATGCCGGATTAAGTGATATGCTAAGTGACATGCTATTCTATAAAATCCTTTCTCTGTAATTAATATCACCTGATTGAGCTAATCATGTAAATGTAATGAACTAGAAAGTCGGGGCACCACGAAATAATATTTATAGAGCAGTTATCTTCCGAATAAACTCTTAAAGTCCTAGTAATATTTTACATCAATAGCCGTCAATATTAATCGTCACCTAATTTCAGTCTCATCTGAAAGTTGTAAATTCTTGGTTATCTTCACTAACCCTGGCTAACAAGTTTAATCAGCAATACAAAATTGGGTTTAATTATTTATTTACTAAATAGCTAACTAATCACACTGAATTACATATACACAGAATGAATCATACCTTGATTACAAATGATGTCATAAAGGAAAATGTCTCTAGCGGGCGGAACAGATATGACATCTGGTTACACAAAGAAAAGACAATGCCACCAGCCATACTGCTCGTTCTGTGCGTGATTTCCTGCAAGACAGGAATGTCAGTGTTCTGCCATGGCCACACATGATTGCATTTCTGTTAATCACATGTCTGTGGAACGTGTTCAGTTTATGTCTCAGTTGTTGAATCTTGTTATGTTCATAAGAAAACATTTACACATGTTAAGCTTGCTGAAAATAAACGCAGCTGACAGTGAGAGGACGTTTCAGAGAGGACAGTGAGTTTTGCTGCTACGGCACTGGATTGGTTGTTTTTGCAATATGTTTAAATCAAATCATGTTTTATTTATACAGCACATTTCAGACATGGATGTAATGACTTCACAGGAAAAGACTAATAAAAAACACAAACATTATAAAACCTGAAAGACTAATGAGCATTCTAAGAAAATGGCATTGAATAAAATACTAAGACCAGACAGGACTGACATCCTGTCAGGTTGAAATTTATGAACATTTGAACATCTTGGCCATGTTCTGGTTATAATCTCCACCCGGCACAGCCAGAAGAGGACTGGCCAACCCTCATAGCCTGGTTCCTCTCTAGGTTACTTCCTAGGTTTTGGCCTTTCTAGGGGAGTTTTTCCTAGCCACCGTGCTTCTACACCTGCATTGCTTGCTGTTTGGGGTTTTAGGCTGGGTTTCTGTACAGCACTTTGAGATATCAGCTGATGTAAGAAGGGCGATATAAATAAATTTGATTTGAGTAAGAATAAGATGCGATAGATATCCAGTCCAAAATATAAGCTTCTTATACATCGTTGTTTGTAAATAATATAATTGCACCGAGAAATAGTCAGCCGGTTGCATAAATAATTGTGATTACTACATGTTACATTACATTGAAATATTATGAAAATATCAAAACCGAATGTACACCCCTTTGTTAATATGTATTGGCAATACTTCACTTAATGGTGAGGCATGGAATAATTAAACATGTATCTTTTGTCAGGCTGAATGTTTGAAATATGAGGTGATTTGAGACATGCTTCTTCAGTAGTGGAATAAAGACAATTAGCATTTGAATGTTGTAAAGAAATACCGTGTGTGTAAATATTGGGAGTGACGTATGATTGTTAATAAAACTGTTCATAGACCGATTTTGTAAACTGCGTCCAGTTTTATAGGCTGCAAGTAGGTTGAAATTAAGTTGTTTTAAGATGTTTGAAACAACGACTTGAAATATAGGTATTTTCAACGTTCAACCAAAACCGAACGTAGTCTTGACGTCGTTATATAGTCTTTTCAAAGACACGAAAAAAAAACGTATTTTCAACGACCTAAAAAATAAATTAAAAAACCCCGGCATTTTCAATTTTCACTCTCAACCAAAACTGAATGTTGGACGTCGGACATAGTCATCTTTTCAATAACATTTTGAGGGCTAGCCCAATGTCAAAACAGTTTTAATGGGTCCAAATCAATAACATTTTGTGGGCTAGCCCAATGTCAAAACAGTTTTAATGGGTCCAAATCAATAACATTTTGTGGGCTAGCCCAATGTCAAAACAGTTTTAATGGGTCCAAATCAATAACCAATACGCAGAAACAGTTTGTGATATTGAAAACCTAAACATAAAATGTACTATCTACACAAACACCTGAAACAATAATCATATAAAAAAAAATTACGAGCACCTTATAAACTGCACAAGCAGTTTGGGGCAGCAGGTAGCCTATTGGTTAGAGTGTAGGGGCGGCAGGTAGCCTATTGGTTAGAGTGTAGGGGCGGCAGTTAGCCTATTGGTTAGAGTGTAGGGGCGGCAGGTAGCCTATTGGTTAGAGTGTAGGGGCGGCAGGTAGCCTATTGGTTAGAGCGCTGGACTAGTAACCGAAAGGTTGCAAGATTGAATCCCTGAGCTGAAAAGTAAAAATCAGTTAACCCACTGTTCCTAGGGCAGTTAACCCACTGTTCCTAGGGCAGTTAACTCACTGTTCCTAGGGCAGTTAACTCACTGTTCCTAGGGCAGTTAACTCACTGTTCCTAGGGCAGTTAACTCACTGTTCCTAGGGCAGTTAACTCACTGTTCCTAGGGCAGTTAACTCACTGTTCCTAGGGCAGTTAACCCATTGTTCCTAGGGCAGTTAACTCACTGTTCCTAGGGCAGTTAACTCACTGTTCCTAGGGCAGTTAACTCACTGTTCCTAGGGCAGTTAACTCACTGTTCCTAGGGCAGTTAACTCACTGTTCCTAGGGCAGTTAACTCACTGTTCCTAGGGCAGTTAACCCATTGTTCCTAGGGCAGTTAACCCACTGTTCCTAGGCCGTCATGGAAAATAAACATTGGTTCTTAACTGACCTGCCTAGTTAAATAAATGTTAAATAAATAAATAAACAAAATAAAAAACAAGCATCTAAAACACTTGTTTTGACAACTGGCAATAAATCACTGATATCTATTAGGGGGGAAATCAGGTTGTATGTGCTGTTGAAACTAAAAAAAAACATGAAATGGGAGATATATTTTACCTCACTGGTTAGAGGACAACCTGCAGAAGACAGTCAGCTACATTCTGGAGTGATGCATTTAAATTTCGCCGTCCCCAGAACGAAGAGAAACACAACACATATTTAGCATCACTCACATCAACATCACGTTGAAATCAATTGCACAAGAAGGGGGAGATGACGTTGCACAGCCTGATAAAACTAACAGCTCAAAAAACACACGGAATCTGGGAATAATGTGTACATCACCGGTTAGAGGTCAATTTGTAGAAAACAGACACATTTTGAAGTGTTGCATTTTGATTCAAGTGGGTCGCCAATGCAGTAAGTGTAAAGCAACACTTTTTCTTGTTAATCACAAATAGTACTTTCATTTCAGAGCCTGGATTTTTCCCCTGATGAGGCTAATATCCATATCATACTGAAATCAATAGAACAGGGGACAAAATTTGTTTAGGGTTCTACATTGTGACATCATTTAAATACTCCTACTACAATGTTAAAACATTCTACATTGTGACATCATTAAAATACTCCTACTACAATGTTAAAACATTCTACATTGTGACATCATTCAAATACTCCTACTACAATGTTAAAAACATTCTACATTGTGACATCATTAAAATACTCCTACTACAATGTTAAAAACATTCTACAATGTGACATTATTTAATTGAAATCAATAAACAACTCCTTCATCTATGTATTTTCTGATGTTTGATCAGAGATATTTTACCAGAGTATCTCTTCTCACATTGATCACAAATATGAGGTTTCTCTCTTGTGTGTATTCTCTGGTGTATAGTTAGATAGCTAGATGTTGTAAAACTCTTCCCACATTAATCACAGCTAAAGGATTTTTCTCCTGTGTGTTTTCTCAGATGTACCATCAGGCAGCTTGAGCGAATAAAACTCTTCCCACATTGCTTACAGCGATGAGGCCTCTCTCCTGTGTGTGTTCTCTGGTGTGATAGTAATGTATATAATTTTGAAAAGATCTTTCCACAGTCAGAGCAGCTATAAGGTTTCTCTCCAGTGTGAATTCTCTGGTGTGATTGTAATGTATATAATTTTGAGAAGGACTTCCCACAGTCAGAGCAGCAGTGAGGTTTCTCTCCAGTGTGTATTCTCAGGTGTGCTATCAGGTTGCTTGATTGAGCAAAACTCTTCTCACATTGATTACAGCTATAAGGCTTCTCTCCTGTGTGTGTTCTCTGGTGTGATTTAAAATTTCCTGAGATAGAAAAACTCTTTCCACAGTCAGAGCAGTGGTAAGCTTTCTCTCCTGTGTGTATTCTCTGGTGTATAGTCAGATGGCTAGATGAAACAAAACTCTTCCCACATTGATCACAGCTGTAAGATTTCTCTCCTGTGTGTGTTCTCTGGTGTATTGTCAGACGGCTAGATGAAACAAAACTTTTCCCACATTGATTACAGCTATAAGGTTTCTCTCCTGTGTGTATTCTCTGGTGTACAGTCAGACAGCTAGAAGTAACAAAACTCTTTTTACATTGACCACAGCTATAAGGTTTCTCTCCTGTGTGTGTTCTCTGGTGTATAGTCAGACAGCCAGATGTAACAAAACTTTTCCCACATTGATCACAGCTGAAAGGTTTCTCTCCAGTGTGAATTCTCTGGTGTGATTGTAATGTATATAATCTTGAAAAGGTCTTCCCACAGTCAGAGCAGTGGTGAGATTTCTTCCCTGTGGGTTTCCGCTGGTGTTTCTTGAGGTGTTCTGATCTGGAGAGACTCTTCTCTGCCTCCTCAGCTTCATGATGTTGTTGAGGCTCCCCAGAGGATGCACGATGATCACGTCTCTCTCCTGTGTGAACGACAAAGTCAGACAGATGGTTAAAGGCCCACAACAGCAGAAATCAACTGTTTATTTTAGCTGAAAGGTGATGCCCATGTTGTAGTGCAACAATTTACGTCTGTAATGAATGTTTAAATGCTTTTATGAACTTATTTGACAATTGTCTAAAGACAAATCTTCCCGATTCCAGCCTTGCTGAAGCACCCCCAGATCATCACCGATCCTCCACCAACTTTCAGTGTGTACGAGACACAGCTTGTAGGCCTCTCCAGGTCTTGCAGCCACTGAAATTTGGTGGAGAATCGGTGATGATCTGGGGGTGGAATCGTGCAGATTTGTCTTTGTGAAGGACACATGAATCAAGCCACGTACTAGGAAAACTTGCTTCCTTCTGCTCTGACAATGTTCCCCAACTCTGAGGATTGGATATTTCAGCAGGACAATGTTCCCCAACTCTGAGGATTGGTTATTCCAGCAGGACAATGCTCCATGCCACACAGCCAGGTCAATCAATGTGTGGATAGAGGACCACCAGATCAAGACCCTGTCATGACCAGCCCAATCTCCTGACCTGAACCCCATTGAAACCTCTAATATGATCCCTCTCACCAACACGTACAGTACCACAAAAGTACCACTTGTCAGTTGATTATGGACTAACAGTCTAAAGGACACAACACATGTTATTCTGGTTAAACAGTGAGAGACTAGTTGATTATGGACTGACAGTCTAAAGGGCACAACTCATGTTATTCTGGTTAAACAGAGAGAGACTAGTTGATTATGGACTGACAGTCTAACAGTCTGAAGGACACAACTCATGTTATTCTGGTTAAACAGAGAGAGACTAGTTGATTATGGACTATCAGTCTAAAGGGCACAACTCATGTTATTCTGGTTAAACAGTGAGAGACTAGTTGATTATGGACTAACAGTCTAACAGTCTAAAGGGCACAACTCATGTTATTCTGGTTAAACAGTGAGAGACTAGTTGATTATGGACTAACAGTCTAAAGGGCACAACTCATGTTATTCTGGTTAAACAGAGAGAGACTAGTTGATTATGGACTAACAGTCTAAAGGGCACAACTCATGTTATTCTGGTTAAACAGAGAGAGACTAGTTGATTATGGACTAACAGTCTAACAGTCTGAATGGCACAACTCATGTTATTCTGGTTAAACAGTGAGAGACTATTTGATTATGGACTAACAGTCTAAAGGGCACAACTCATGTTATTCTGGTTAAACAGAGAGAGACTAGTTGATTATGGACTATCAGTCTAAAGGGCACAACTCATGTTATTCTGGTTAAACAGTGAGAGACTAGTTGATTATGGACTGACAGTCTAACAGTCTGAAGGGCACAACTCATGTTATTCTGGTTAAACAGTGAGAGACTAGTTGATTATGGACTAACAGTCTAAAGGGCACAACTCATGTTATTCTGGTTAAACAGTGGGAGACTAGTTGAGTTTCATATTGGGGCTAAATGGCTAATGTAATGATGCATTAAGCCATGTATATAATAATATATATATATAGTACCAGTAAACATTTGGACACACCTACTCATTTAAGGGCTTTTCTTTATTTTTACTATTCTCTACATTGTAGAATAATAGTTATGATATCAAAACTATGAAATAACACATATGGAATCATGTAGTAACCAAAAAAAGTGTTAAACAAATAAAAATTTATTTTTTAGATTTTCGATTCTTCAAAGTAGCCACCCTTTGCCTTCATGACAGCTTTGCACACTCTTGGCATTCTCTCAACCAGCTTCACCTGGAATGCTCTTCCAACAGTTTTGAAAGAGTTCATATATGCTGAGCACTTGTTGCCTGCTTTTCCTTCACTCTGCAGTCCAGCTCATCCCAAACCATCTCAACTGGGTTGAGGTCGGGTGATTGTGGAGGTCAGGTCATCTGATGCAGCACTCCATCAACTCTCCTTCTTGGTCAAATAGCCCTTACACAGCCAAGAGGTGTGTTGGGTCATTGTTCTGTTGAAAAACAAATGATAGTCCCACTAAGCACAAACCAGATGGGATGGCGTATCACTTCAGAATGCTGTGCAATTTCTGAAGCTGGTAACTCTAATGAACTTATCCTCTGCAGCAGAGGTAACTCTGGTCTTCCTTTCCTGTGGCGGTCCTCATGAGAGACAGTTTCATCATAGCGCATGATGGAATGTCTCTTTGCTTATTTGAGCTGTTCTTGCCATATTGACTTGGCCTTTCACCAAATAGGGGTATCTTCTGTATACCACCCCTACCTTGTCACAACACAACTGATTGGCTCAAACACATTAAGAAGGAAATAAATTCCACAAATTAGCTGGTTGAGAGAATGCCAAGAGTGCGCAAAGCTGTCATCAAGGCAAAGGGTGGCAACTTTGAAGAATCTCAGATATATTTTGATTTGTTTAACACTTTTTTGGTTACTACATGATTCCATTTGTGTTATTTCATAGTTTTGATGTCTTCACTATTATTCAACATGGAGAAAATAGTAAAAAAATAAAGAAAAACCCTGAACTGAGTAGGTGTGTCCAAACTTTTGACTGGTACTGTATATGTAGATTGCTTTGCTCTTGGACACCCAGAAGCCTGACAAGACTCATCTGGTACCAGTTTAATAAATTAATGGACGTCTACAGTATTTAGAAGTTGTTTGGTGCCTAAAAAACAGGTTTAATATGTAAAATAAAATAGTTTGGTTTTTAGTTTTTTGGTTATTCATTGTTAAGCCTACAACATGTTTACATTTTCGGTCTGGTAGACATTAGTCTTATGGTGTGTATATATATATATATATATATATATATATATATATATATATATATATATATATATATATATATATATATATTCAGTTGAAGTCGGAAGTTTACAGACACCTTAGCCAAATACATTTAAACTCAGTTTTTCACATTTCCTGACATTTAATCCTAGTAAAAATTCCCTGTTTTAGGTCAGTTAGGATCACCACTTTATTTTAAGAATGTGAAATGTCAGAATAATAGTAGAGAGAATGATTTATTTCAGCTTTTATTTATTTTATCACATTCCCAGTGGGTCATTAGTTTACATACACTCAATTAGAATTTGGTAGCATTGCCTTTAAATTGTTTAACTCAGGTCAAACATTTCATATAGCCTTTCACAAGCTTCCCACAATAGGTTGGGTAAATTTTGGCCCATTCCTCCTGACAGAGCTGGTGTAACTGAGTCAGGTTTGTAGGCCTCCTTGCTCGCACACGCTTTGTCAGTTCTGCCCACAAATTTTCTATGGAATTGAGGTCACGGCTTTGCGATGGCCACTCCAATACCTTGCCTTTGTTGTCCTTAAGCCATTTTGCCACAACTTTGGAAGTATGCTTGGGGTCATTGTCCATTTGGAAGACCCATTTGCGACCAAGCTTTAACTTCCTGACTGATGTCTTCAGATGTTGCTTCAATATATCCACATCATTTACCTACCTCATGATGCCATCTATTTTGTGAAGTGCACCAGTCCCTCCTGCAGTAAAGCACCCCCACAACATGATGCTGCCACCCCCGTGCCTCACGGTTGGGATGGTGTTCTTCGGCTTGCAAGCCTCCCCCTTTCTCCTCCAAACATAACGATGGTCCGTTCTATTTTGTTTCATCAGACCAGAGGACATTTCTCCAAAAAGTTCAATATTTGTCCCCATGTGCAGTTGCAAACCGTAGTCTGGCTTTTTTATGGTGGTTTTGGAGCAGTGGCTTCTTCCTTGCTGAGCGGCCTTTCAGCTTATGTTGATATAAGACTTGTTTTTAGTGTGGATATAGATACTTTTGTACCTGTTTCCTCCAGCATCTTCACAAGGTCCTTTGCTGTTGTTCTGGGATTGATTTGAACTTTTCGCACCAAAGTACGTTCATCTCTAGGAGACAGAACGCGTCTCCTTCCTGAGCGGTATGACGGCTGCGTGGTCCCATGGTGTTTATACTTGCGTACTATTGTTTGTACTGATGAACGTGGTACCTTCAGTCGTTTGGAAATTGCTCCCAAGGATGAACCAGACTTGTGGAGGTCTCCAATTATTATTTTCTGAGGTCTTGGCTGATTTCTTTTGATTTTCCCATGATGTCAAGCAAAGAGGCACTGAGTTTGAAGGTAGGCCTTGAAATACATCCACAGGTACACCTCCAATTGACTCAAATGATGTCAATTAGCCTATCAGAAGCTTCTAAAGCATGACATAATTTTCTGGAATTTTCCAAGCTGTTTAAAGGCACAGTCGACTTAGTGCATGTAAACTTCTGGCCCACTGGAATTGTGATACAGTGAATTATAAGTGAAATAATCTGTCTGTAAACAATTGTTGGAAAAATGTATTGTGTCATGCACAAAGTAGAAGTAGACTTGCCAAAACTATAGTTTGTTCACAAGAAATTTGTGGAGTGGTTGTAAAAACGAGTTTTAATGATTCTAACCCAAGTGTGTGTAAACTTCCGACTTCAACTGTATATATGATACAGCACACTGGCTGGTTTGTGTGTGGATCTGGGAAGAGGGGTGTGTCTGTGGCAATCCACTGATGTTTGGCGTGTAGCACTTTGGCAGTGCTTGCTGGGACTTGTAGTGCAGTCCATCGCGGGCGGTATGCAAGCGGGCCAAACTGAATTAACCAAAATAATTGCATGGGCCGGATAGACATGTCACAGGCCGGAATGGGCCTGCGGACCTTGTGTTTGACACGTGCTCTAGATAGTCTGTTTCCCCAGTCATCTGTGATAATAATTCACAGACAGTGATGATGTCATCTGTAATAATAATTCACAGAGAGTGATGATGTCATCTGTAATAATAATAATTCACAGAGAGTGATGATGTCATCTGTAATAATAATTCACAGACAGTGATGATGTCATCTCACGGGGACTTACAGTTTGTTGCCATCTTGCTGCAAGTCTCTTTCAGGACATCCACCTCTCCCTGGGAGAACTGACAACTGTTCTTAAGGTCTTGGACCTCTCTGGTCAGATCGTCCCTTCTTTTGTTAGTTGAGTCCACCAGTATTTGGACGAGGCTCTTTAAGCTATTTTCCTGTTGCTGTAACGATTGCTTGTAGACATATTTTTGTTGATGTAAAAGATCACGTACCTAGTTAAATAGGTTATAGTTATAGTCATAGTTAGACACTGTTCTCTCCATTACAACAACCCGTCTTTAACTTTGGGCGGCATCATAGATGCAACGTAGGCTAACGCTGGTACTCCACACAATTCCAGCCAGCACAGCTCGTAAAGTCGATGGAAACCGCAACAAACAAAAGGAATTTAAATATCCACAAACACATGATTAACTGCTCGTAAAGTCGATGGAAACCGCAACAAACAAAAGGAATTTAAATATCCACAAGCACAGTACTGAGGCTAACCCGCGTTACGGGATCCAAATTAAACAGACTAGTAAACAAAAATGTTTAAAAGGAAAAACTTTTCCAGAAAGTTTCAAAACTTTCCAAACGACTAACACCCGTCCCACAGACAGTTGGCCAATTGAGTTCACGTTGTCATGCTGCGTCACGTGGTTGCTAAGCTAATAGTCACAAAATCCCTTTCAAAAACCAGTCAAGAAAATCTGCCTATTTTCCTCGATAGTACATAATGTCACAATTTCAAAGCTTTACTATATTACAGAGGAGTTCATTATCACACATCTCTGACAATATGTTGTGCTTCTTGTTCACGTAGGCTAATTCATGCTATTGGTATTTAGAATGTTATTTAGAACGTTATCTAGAATGTTATCTAGAATGCTATTTAGAATGTTATCTAGAATGCTATCTAGAATGCTATCTAGAATGCTATTTAGAACGTTATCTAGAATGTTATCTAGAATGCTATTTAGAATGTTATCTAGAATGCTATCTAGAATGTTATCTAGAATGCTATCTAGAATGCTATTTAGAATGTTATCTAGAATAGTATCTAGAATAGTATCTAGAATGTTATCTAGAATGTTATCTAGAATGTTATCTAGAATGGTATTTAGAATGTTATCTAGAATGGTGCTGCATTGGAAAGCAGACATTTTAAGGGCTACTGACCAATCGTGGTATTTTGTGTATTTTTTTAACGCTGATCATAACTTTTTTGGGGTATATAATGTTTCCACCATCATTTCCTATGAGCAAAGAGAGCTTATAGACATCAGAACAGTTTTCACTAACCTTGATTTGGATGAAGACTTCTACAACAGCCTATCGACCTAACACTCGGGGTCAGCCCTTATAGCCATTGACTCTTGAAGAATATAACTTATAAATGCATCAAATGTTTCAACTCTATTTCACCATCAGAAACCAAACTATAAGCTCGTATAATGCCACTGTTGGTAAATTAACACTGTACAGCCTTGAAATCTGGATAAAACTATCATTTTGACCTTATGGACGGCCAGTCCTTGTATTCATAGTGTAGTGAATTCTGAGGGTTTCCCTGAGCGAGACTCAAACCTGGGTCCAGTGACTGTCAAGCCAACACCTTATAACTGTTATCCCAAGATGTCTGAACTTCTTGACGAGGTCGCTAGGTGTTGGGTTACGGTTGCTACAATAGCTTTCTCTATGAATTTGAGAGTGGTTACATTTCTCCAGCCCCCACCCCTCTAAGGGCAGCCATTTTGTTGCTATTTAAAACCTAGGTTGTCCCTTTTTTTATCAACCAATCTGCAGTTCAAACAATAACAAATCTGTCATTCCACCACTGTTTAGGTAATAAGATGATGGGGCTGGAGAAATGTAACTACTCTCAAATTCATAGACATATGGATGCAAGGACTGACCATCAAAGATATCAACATTATAGTTTTAACCATGTTGAGGCTATACAGTGTTGATTTACATTGTTTCTAAACATTGGAGTAAAAAAAGCTTATTTGGGGTTCTGATGGGGTACAAACAGTTGAACTAAGCTCATGAGCCATGTGTTATATTCTTCAAGAATCAATGGCTAAAAATAAATAATTTAAAAGTCCCAATACGGATGTAGCAATTGCAGATTTCCGCTTTAACACCAAACATCAGTTCAACAACTGCAGAGTTTGTGCCTCTGTTTTTAAGACAGTACTTACTAGTGTTAATCAGGGACCGGTTTCTCAAAACCATCTTACTGCTATGTTCATCATTTGAACCATTGGACGCCTTAAGATGCGTTTGGGAAACCGGGCCCAGATATCCAGTTTCCTCCTCCTCTTCCTCCTCCTTTTTCGATGTGACAGTCATCTCCCCTTCCTCCTCTTTCAATCCAAAAACTCCATCCTCGTCTTTCTCTTCCTCTTCTTTTACTGAAACATCCTTCTCTTTCACTCTGAACGCGTTTTCCTCTATTTTCACTGCAACGTCTTTATCTTCATCTTTCACCGTAACAGCCTCACCCTCTACTTGTTTTTGTATTGTAACATCCTTCTCTTCCTCCTCCTCTTTCACGAGAACTTCTTTCTCCGTCCAGCAGACCCCCTCTCCTTTAGCAGGAGGAGAGTAGCTTGGTGAGCTCATGGTCGGGGATGTTAGATAGCTAGGCTAGTGCTAACTTAAGAAGCCAGCTAGCTAACTAATAACAACGTAAATATGACATCAAATCGGATAACTAACTAGACGACAGAAGTGGGTTTAAAACACAGTGGCTCTACGGAAGCATCTAAAGCTTTGTTGGTTCGTCTATTTTGTCTAGCAAGCTACGGAGGTGGCTGACTGTCTGTTGATGCTGTTGAAAGAAGCGTTCCGTCCACTAGATTATACGTCACAGTAGCAGCATAACCTTAAAGTCTCAGACCGCCATCTGCTGATTGGAGTAGGTAACGCAGTTGAGTAAAATTAATATTTAATTTTCAGACAAAAAGTTAAAGGGTAGGAATCATGAGTTTTTAACCACCAATGAAACAACACAGTGTGGTTAAATACTTAGTAACTTAGTTGTAGTCACGATATGGCTACCTATGAGTACAAACAGTTGTGTTTTTGCGTTATTACAAATTTATTAACTCATTTCCGGATATCTTCTAAACCGCCCACAATACACTATTTCTCAACGTCATATTGATTTACTCTGTGCTACCGAGGTCGTATGCTATATTCACAAATGTAAATTTACAAACAAAACACCACATTTTCTTACCTTACGAAAAGAAAATGAACTGTATTTTAAGACAATTAAATAATCTACTAACAAAAAAGCTGTTAGAATTATAAATGTATGTATGTCCCTTAAGGTCCTTGTGTAATGTTATATTGTACCCCCTAGCCCAATTGTTCTTTGCATATGATTTATATATACTTGTGTTCCCACATGTACTTCCTGTATTGATTTGTTGTTAATTAATAATAATAAAATAAGAGATTGTATATAACCCGCCCACAATGCACTAGCGTCAGCCACACCCAGAGGTGTAAAGTAGTTAAGTAAAAATACTTTAAAGTACTACTTAAGTTGTTTTTCTGTACTTTACTTTAATATTTATGTTTTTGACAACTTTTACGGCACTACATTTCTAAGGATAATTATGTACTTTTTACTCCATAAATTTTCCCTGACACCCAAAAGTACTCGTTACATTTTGATTGCTTAACAGGATAGAAAAATGGTCCAATTCACGCACATCAAGAGAACATCCCTGGTTTGCTTAATAGAAGGAATTTGAAATTATTTTTACTTTTGATGCTTAAGTATATTTAAAACCAAGTACTTTCAGACTTTTCCTCAAGTAGTATTTTACTTGGTGACTTTCACTTTAAATTTTCTAATAAGGTATCTTTACTTTTACTCAAAATATTTCTACAACTAACCCAAGATAGACCAGAGCCTGTCGTTTCCAACGGGACAAGGACATCCCTGCCGGCTAAACCCTCCCCTAACCCGGACGACGCTGGGCCAATTGTGTGTCGCCCCATGGGTCTCCTGGTCGCGGCCGGCTGTGACAGAGCCTGGACTCAAACCCAGAATTTCTATTGGCACAGCTAGCACTGTGATGCAGTGCCTTAGACCACTCGGGAGAAAGGTTAGAATTATTTATGGTAAGGTTTAGTAACTGAAAGTAATCAGACTACATTACAGAGTTTCGGGAATCCAACAGTGACGTTACTGATGACACGTTTAGACAGGTAACTAGTAACTAACAGATTACATTTAGAAAGTAACCTACCCAACCCTGGATACAGTATATAGGTCTCTCCATGGGTGGGAGATGGACATTTAAGATGGTTAACACAATTTATATTACTGACTTGTTGACTGATTGATCCATTCATCGTTCCATCTCTCCTCAGCCTTCCTCTCCTCTGAAGACCCAGTGAGGGTGGAGCTCAGTCAGAGAGCTGTTGAGGGACTGATTAGGAAGAACACTTCTACAGCCAGAGAGGTGAGAGGTCACACAATTCTCCTGTCTGGTGTCCTGTGTGAACGTAAGTATGCTCCCTCGAATTCTCCCATCTCTCTCTCTCTCTAGGAGGACCTGAGCCCTAGGACCATGCCCCAGGACTACCTGGTCTGATGACTCCTGGCTGTCCCCAGTCCACCCTGTTGTGCTGCTGATCCAGTTTCTGCTGTTCTGCCTGCAGCCATAGAACCCTGACCTTTCGTTTCAGTAGTTGAATCCTTTGATGTATTATTTCAAAAAAATTCATTTTCAACAAAAATGCACTGGGTTGGTTGAAAAGTGATACTAAACTATTTTCATATTAAGATGGACCAAGATATATGTTGCTTTTGCACATATTTGTGCATTGATTTTGTAGTAGTCTGATTGGTCAGTCATAGGGTTAATTTGTTTTACAATATGTTGAAATTAAATCAAGCTTTATTTAAATGTTATATGAAATGTAAATATGATGAAATAACAAAACCAAATGTACAATCATTTAGTTAATATGTATTAGCAATATTCTATTAATGAATTAATTATGAGAAAAAATTATCTTTTGTCAGGCTGAATGTTTGAAATATGAGGTGATTTGAGTCATGCTTCTTCAGTAGTGGAATAAAGACAATTAGCACTTGAATGTAGTCAATAAATACTGGAGTGATGTAGGATTGTTAATAAAATTGATTATAGACTAATGTATTATACTGCGTCCATGTGTTTAGGCTGCAAGTACCTTGAAATTAAGTTGTTTTCAAGTCATTGAAACAACGACCTGAAAATATATTTTTAAAACCGAACATATATTGAACGTCGGGCATTGTCTCTTTTCAACAACATTCTGCTAGGTGGGATAGCCCCAATGTCAAAACACAGTTTTAACGTGTCCAAATCAAAAACCAATATGCAGAAACAGTTTGTGATATATTGAAAACCTAAACATAACATGTGCAAAATACACAAACATCTGCCACTATAGCAATTATATTACTTGTATTTCATTTTTATAAACGAGCATCTTATAAATTGCACAAGCACCAAAAACCCTGTTGTTTTGACAACTGGCAATAAATCGATTAGGGGGGAAATCAGGTTGTACGTGCTGTTGAAACTAACACAACTAAAAAAACACATGGAAATGGGAGATATATTTTACCTCACTGGTTAGAGGACAACCTGCAGAAGACAGTCAGCTACATTTGGGAGTGATGCATTTAAATGTAGGGGTCCCCAGAACGAAGAGAAACGTAACACTTATTTGTCATCACTCATTGCACGAGAGGGGAGAGATTAGGTTGTGTAACGGATGTGAAATGGCTAGCTAGTTAGCGGGTACGCGCTAGTAGCATTTCAATCAGTTACGTCACTTGCTCTGAGACATTAAGTAGGGTTGCCCCTTGCTCTGCAAGGGCCTTGGCTTTTGTGGAGCGATGGGTAACGACGCTTCATGGGTGACTGTTGATGTGTGCAGAGGGTCCCTGGTTCGCGCCCGGGTCGGGGCGAGGAGACGGTTTAAAGTTATACTGTTACAGTTGCACGTCCTGTTAAAACAGCTCAAAAACAACACGGAATCTGGGTTTAATGTGTGCAGTCTTGGCCAAACGTTTTGAGAATGAAACAAATATTAATTTCCAAAGTTTGCTGCTTCAGTGTCTTTAAATATTTTTGTCCGATGTTACTATGGAATACTGAAGTATAATTACAAGAATTTCATAAGTGTCAAAGGCTTTTATTGACAATCACATGAATTTGATGCAAAGAGTCAATATTTGCCGTGTTGACCCTTCTTTTTCAAGACCTCTGCAATCCGCCCTGGCATGCTGTCAATTAACTTCTGGGCCACATCCTGACTGATGGCAGCTCATTCTTGCATAATCAATGCTTGGAGTTTGTCAGAATTGGTGGGGTTTTGTTTGTCCACCCGCCTCTTGACGATTGACCACAAGTTCTCAATGTGATTAAGATCTGGGGAGTTTCCTGAAGAAAAATAAATGCACACCTATTTAGGCGAGGTGCTGGCTAGCGGAGTAGAAAACTTGAAAATAAAGGAGAGCCGCACACTCTAGGAGCTCAGATACAAAATGTTTATATCCAACATCGACAGCCAACCTGTCTTCATCAGGGTATAATCACAAACAATGCGGGATGACTCGTTTATATAGTGTCAAAAGACACACAGGTGTCTGTAATCATGGCCAAGTGTGGCCTAATATCATTGGTTAATTCTCAAATATAAAAAATGGCATACAAAGAACAGCATACAAAAAAACTAATGGATAGCATACGTTCATAGATTCATTTTAGACTACACAAGTTTACAAATAATTACAATGGCAAAGTCACAATAATCACAAGAATGGCTTCAGATCAAAGTCTACGTTGAGACCGAAGGGAGCAAGGGTCTTTAAGTTAAAGATCCAGGCAGCCTCTCGTTTTAACAATAAATTATCAAGGTCACCCCCTCTCCTAGGGAGGGTGACATGTTCGATGCCAATACTACGCAGAGACGAAATCGAGTGGTTTGCTTCCAAAAAGTGGGCCGCAACTGGGTAAGTCAAGTTTTTGGACCTAATGGTGCTACGATGCTCTGAGATACGTACTTTTAATTCACGCTTTGTTTTACCCACATCATTTTAACCACAAGGACAAGTTATCAGATAAATAACTGCCTTAGTGGAGCACGTAATAACACCTTTGATTGGGATTGATTTCCCTGTTTGTGGATGTTTGAAGGATCTACATTTATAAGTGCCATTGCATTGAGCACAGCCATTACACTTGTAATTTCCATCCAGTAGGGGGCACAAATAGACGTTGTTCAGTAATATCTTGGGGTGGTAAATCAGAGTGTACCAATTGGTCTCTGAGTTTCCTGGCCATGGACCCAAAATATCAATATTTTGTTCCCCGAGCCACTAGGTTATCACTTTTGCCTTATGGCATGGTGCTCCATCATGCTGGAAAAGGCATTGTTCGTCACCAAACTGTTCCTGGATGGTTGGGAGAAGTTGCTCTCGGAGGATGTGTTGGTACCATTCTTTATTCATGGCTGTGTTCTTAGGCAAAATTGTGAGTGAGCCCACTCCCTTGGCTGAGAAGCAACCCCACACATGAATGGTCTCAGGATGCTTTACTGTTGGCATGGCACAGGACTGATGGTAGCACTCACCTTGTCTTCTCCGGACAAGCTTTTTTCCCGGATGCCCCAAACAATCGGAAAGGGGCTTCATCAGAGAAAATGACTTTACCCCAGTCCTCAGCTGTCCAATCCCTGATGTTTTTCCTGGAGAGAAGTGGCTTCTTTGCTGCCCTTCTTGACACCAGGCCATCCTCCAAAAGTCTTCGCCTCACTGTGCATGCAGATGCACTCACACATGCCTGCTGCCATTCCTGAGCAAGCTCTGAACTGGCGGTGTCCCGATCCCGCAGCTGAATCAACTTTAGGAGACGGTCCTGGCACTTGCTGGACTTTCTTGGGTGCCCTGAAGCCTTCACAACAATTGAACCGTTCTCCTTGAAGTTCTTGATGATCCGATAAATGGTTGATTTAGGTGCAATCTTACAGGCAGAAATATCCTTGCCTGTGAAGCCCTTTTTTGTGCAAAGCAATGATGATGGCATGTGTTTCCTTGCAGGTAACCAAGAATGACAGAGGAAGAACAATGATTCCAAGCACAACCCTCCTTTTGAAGCTTCCAGTCTGTTATTCAAACTCAATCAGCATGACAGAGTGATCTCCTGCCTTGTCCTCATCAACACTCACCTGTGTTAATGAGAGAATCACTGACATGTCAGCTTGTCTTTTTGTGGCAGGGCTGAAATGCAATGCATTTTTTTCTGGGATTCAGTTCATTTGCATGGCAAAGAGGGACTTTGCAATTTATCTGATCACTCTTCATAACATTCTGGAGTATATGCAAATTGCCATCATACAAACTGAGGCAGCAGACTTTGTGAAAAATGTATATTTGTGTCATTCTCAAAACTTTTGTCCACGACTGTACATCCCTGGTTAGAGGACATCTTGAAAACAGCCAGCTACATTTTGATTCAAGTGGGTCACAGACGAGATTAGTGTAACGCAACACTTTTTGTTAATCACTTAATTTACATTTGTTTGTATTTTGTAATTGTTCTCTTTCATTTCAGAACCTGGATTTTCCCCCTGATGAGGCTAGTCTTCATATCACACTGATATCAATAGAACAGGGTGAAAATGTTTAGGGTTCTACATTGAGACATTTTTATTGATATTATGAAACAACTCATTCATGTATGTATTTTCTGATGTCTGATCAGAGATCTTTTACCAGAGTATCTCTTCCCACATTGATTACAGCTATATGATTTCTCTCCTGTGTGTGTTTTCTGGTGTGCAGTCAGCTGGCTAGATGAAACAAAACTTTTCCCACATTGATCACAGCTATAACATTTCTCTCCTGTGTGTATTCTCTGGTGTACAGTCAGCTGGCTAGATGAAACAAAACTCTTCCCACATTGATCACAGCTAAAAGGTTTCTCTCCCGTGTGAATTCGCTGGTGTGTTTTCAGGCTGCTTGGAACATTAAAACTTTTTCCACATTGATCACAGCTATAAGGTTTTTCTCCCGTGTGAATTCTCTGGTGTCTTTTCAGGCTGCTTAGATCAGTAAATCTCTTCCCACATTGATCACAGCTATAAGGTTTCTCTCCTGTATGGATTCTCTGATGTCTTTTGAGGTCTGCTGAAGAGGTGAATCTCTTCCCACAGTCAGAGCAGCGGTGAGATGTCTTCCCTGTGCGTTTCCGCTGCTGTTTCTTGAGATGTTCTGATGTGGAGAGAGTCTTCTCTGCCTCGCCAGCTTCATGATGTTGTTGAGGCTCCCCAGAGGATCCACGATAGTCACGCCTCTCTCCTGTGTGAACAACAAAGTCAGACAGAAGGTTAAAGGCCCCAGTAGCAGAAATCCACTGTTTATTTTAGCTAAAAGGTCATGACTCATGGCCATGATGTTGTGTACAAACTTAATTGACAATAGTCTTAATAAGACATGTCAAGTGAGCAACAATAGACATGTTTAGTCTTGTTTTTTTCACCTTAGTAGTAAAGTGGATGATTGTAGGCTAGAAATACGTTTTAAAAGTTGCTGAAACTCTAAGCAGTGTGCCAGACGACTTTTGGTCACCAATATAAGCCTCATTCTGTGTTTTCTAAAGTTGCCGTACGAGGGCGATGTGCACACAATTTGGTTGCAGAAACTCCTCTCTGCTAAAGCAGAAACTCGTCCCTGCTAAAGCAGAAACCGCTAGTTACGGATGTAGTATATCTGCCTGGAGCAAAAATGATGAGCGAAGATTTAGGTTTTTCACAAAGTATTCTGAATATTACAGAGAAAGATCAGGAGTGCTACTGAGGGAAACTCACATTAAGTTCTGTGTCTATTCACTAATTCACCACCGTGGGGGAAAACTCAGGGGAGTTCTCATAGGCTGACCGCAAAAATAGCCTCCATTTACAGGTTGCTTATGAGTGTATTTCACACCACTATTGTATACTATTGGATTATAATTGTAAGGCTTATTTGAATGTTCTGGGTGACTGCCTGTCGTCTTCCTGCAACCAGAAATTACATCCACGGGGCCTATTATTCTGGTTATTATTGTAACGGTCCTGACCTGTTTTATGTTGTTTTTTATGTGTTTTGGTCAGGGCATGTGTTTTGGGTGGGCAGTCTATGTTATATGTTTCTATGTTGGTTGTGGGTTGCCTGGTATGGCTCTTGATTAGAGGCAGGTGGTTTGCGTTTTCCTCTAATTAAGAGTCATATTTAGGTAGGGTGTTCTCACTGTTTGTTTGTGGGTGGTTGTCTTCCGTGTCTGTATGTTATTTCGTACCACACGGGACTGTTTCGGTTTATGTAGTCTGTTTCCTATTCGTGCGTTCTTCGTGTCTATGTAAGTTCTCATGTTTAGGTCAGTCTACGTCGTTTGTTATTTTGTATCATTTCAAGTATAGTTCGTGTTCGTTTTTCGTCGTATTTATAATAAAGATGGCTTATTTCCCTGAAGCTGCATTTTGGTCTGATGATCCTTCTCTCCTCTCCCCGTCTGAGGATGAGGAGAGCGACAGCCGTTACAATTATAAATCCGCTTCACAACAGAGAGAGAAAACCACTGTGGTGTTATAACCTCTGAACTACAGTCTATAGTGTTATAACCTCTGAAATACAGTCTATAGTGTTATAACCTCTGAAATACAGTCTATAGTGTTATAACCTCTCTGAACTACAAAATAGTGTTATAACCTCTCGTTCTGAACTTCAGTCTATAGTGTTATAACCTCTCCTACTGAACTACAGTCTATAGTGTTATAACCTCTGAACTACAGTCTATAGTGTTATAACCCCTGAACTACAGTCTATAGTGTTATAACCTCTGAAATACAGTCTATAGTGTTATAACCTCTCTGAACTACAAAATAGTGTTATAACCTCTCCTTCTGAACTACAGTCTATAGTGGTATAACCTCTGAACTACAGTCTATAGTGTTATAACCTCTGAACTACAGTCTATAGTGTTATAACCTCTGAACTACAGTCTATAGTGTTATAACCTCTGAACTACAGTCTATAGTGTTATAACCTCTGAACTACAGTCTATAGTGTTATAACCTCTGAACTACAGTCTATAGTGTTATAACCTCTGAACTACAGTCTATAGTGTTATAACCTCTCCTTCTGAACTACAGTCTATAGTGTTATAACCTCTGAAATACAGTCTATAGTGTTATAACCTCTGAACTACAGTCTATAGTGTTATAACCTCTGAACTACAGTCTATAGTGTTATAACCTCTCCTTCTGAACTACAGTCTATAGTGTTATAACCTCTGAAATACAGTCTATAGTGTTATAACCTCTGAACTACAGTCTATAGTGTTATAACCTCTGAACTACAGTCTATAGTGTTATAACCTCTGAAATACAGTCTAGTGTTATAACCTCTGAACTACAGTCTATAGTGTTATAACCTCTGAAATACAGTCTATAGTGTTATAACCTCTCCTTCTGAACTACAGTCTATAGTGTTATAACCTCTCCTTCTGAACTACAGTCTATAGTGTTATAACCTCTCCTTCTGAACTACAGTCTATAGTGTTATAACCTCTGAACTACAGTCTATAGTGTTATAACCTCTCCTTCTGAACTACAGTCTATAGTGTTATAACCTCTCCTTCTGAACTACAGCCTATAGTGTTATAACCTCTGAACTACAGTCTATAGTGTTATAACCTCTGAACTACAGTCTGTAGTGTTATAACCTCTGAACTACAGTCTATAGTGTTATAACCTCTGAAATAGAGTCTATAGTGTTATAACCTCTGAAATACAGTCTATAGTGTTATAACCTCTCCTTCTGAACTACAGTCTATAGTGTTATAACCTCTGAAATACAGTCTATAGTGTTATAACCTCTGAACTACAGTCTATAGTGTTATAACCTCTGAACTACAGTCTATAGTGTTATAACCTCTCCTTCTGAACTACAGTCTATAGTGTTATAACCTCTGAACTACAGTCTATAGTGTTATAACCTCTGAACTACAGTCTATAGTGTTATAACCTCTGAAATACAGTCTATAGTGTTATAACCTCTCCTTCTGAACTACAGTCTATAGTGTTATAACCTCTCCTTCTGAACTACAGTCTATAGTGTTATAACCTCTGAACTACAGTCTATAGTGTTATAACCTCTCCTTCTGAACTACAGCCTATAGTGTTATAACCTCTGAACTACAGTCTATAGTGTTATAACCTCTGAACTACAGTCTGTAGTGTTATAACCTCTGAACTACAGTCTATAGTGTTATAACCTCTGAACTACAGTCTATAGTGTTATAACCTCTGAACTACAGTCTATAGTGTTATAACCTCTGAACTACAGTCTATAGTGTTATAACCTCTCCTTCTGAACTACAGCCTATAGTGTTATAACCTCTGAACTACAGTCTATAGTGTTATAACCTCTGAACTACAGTCTGTAGTGTTATAACCTCTGAACTACAGTCTATAGTGTTATAACCTCTGAACTACAGTCTATAGTGTTATAACCTCTGAACTACAGTCTATAGTGTTATAACCTCTCCTTCTGAACTACAGTCTATAGTGTTATAACCGCTCCTTCTGAACTACAGTCTAGTGTTATAACCTCTCCTTCTGAACTACAGTATATAGTGTTATAACCTCTCTGAACTACGGTATATGGTGTTATAACCTCTGAACTACAGTCTATAGTGTTATAACCTCTGAACTACAGTCTATAGTGTTATAACCTCTCCTTCTGAACTACAGTCTATAGTGTTATAACCTCTCCTTCTAAACTACAGTCTATAGTGTTATAACCTCTCCTTCTGAACAACATTCTATAGCGTTATAACCTCTGAACTACAGTCTATAGTGTTATAACCTCTGAACTACAGTCTATAGTGTTATAACCTCTCCTTCTGAACTACAGTCTATAGTGTTATAACCTCTCCTTCTGAACTACAGTCTATAGTGTTATAACCTCTGAACTACAGTCTATAGTGTTATAACCTCTGAACTACAGTCTATAGTGTTATAACCTCTGAACTACAGTCTATAGTGTTATAACCTCTGAACTACAGTCTATAGTGTTATAACCTCTGAACTACAGTCTATAGTGTTATAACCTCTCCTTCTGAACTACAGTCTATAGTGTTATAACCTCTGAAATACAGTCTATAGTGTTATAACCTCTGAACTACAGTCTATAGTGTTATAACCTCTGAACTACAGTCTATAGTGTTATAACCTCTCCTTCTGAACTACAGCCTATAGTGTTATAACCTCTGAACTACAGTCTATAGTGTTATAACCTCTGAACTACAGTCTGTAGTGTTATAACCTCTGAACTACAGTCTATAGTGTTATAACCTCTGAACTACAGTCTATAGTGTTATAACCTCTGAACTACAGTCTATAGTGTTATAACCTCTCCTTCTGAACTACAGTCTATAGTGTTATAACCGCTCCTTCTGAACTACAGTCTAGTGTTATAACCTCTCCTTCTGAACTACAGTATATAGTGTTATAACCTCTCTGAACTACGGTATATGGTGTTATAACCTCTGAACTACAGTCTATAGTGTTATAACCTCTGAACTACAGTCTATAGTGTTATAACCTCTCCTTCTGAACTACAGTCTATAGTGTTATAACCTCTCCTTCTAAACTACAGTCTATAGTGTTATAACCTCTCCTTCTGAACTACATTCTATAGCGTTATAACCTCTGAACTACAGTCTATAGTGTTATAACCTCTGAACTACAGTCTATAGTGTTATAACCTCTCCTTCTGAACTACAGTCTATAGTGTTATAACCTCTCCTTCTGAACTACAGTCTATAGTGTTATAACCTCTGAACTACAGTCTATAGTGTTATAACCTCTGAACTACAGTCTATAGTGTTATAACCTCTGAACTACAGTCTATAGTGTTATAACCTCTGAACTACAGTCTATAGTGTTATAACCTCTGAACTACAGTCTATAGTGTTATAACCTCTCCTTCTGAACTACAGTCTATAGTGTTATAACCTCTCCTTCTGAACTACAGTCTATAGTGTTATAACCTCTCCTTCTGAACTACAGCCTATAGTGTTATAACCTCTGAACTACAGTCTATAGTGTTATAACCTCTGAACTACAGTCTATAGTGTTATAACCTCTGAACTACAGTCTATAGTGTTATAACCTCTGAACTACAGTATATAGTGTTATAACCTCTCCTTCTGAACTACAGTCTATAGTGTTATAACCGCTCCTTCTGAACTACAGTCTAGTGTTATAACCTCTCCTTCTGAACTACAGTATATAGTGTTATAACCTCTCTGAACTACGGTATATGGTGTTATAACCTCTGAACTACAGTCTATAGTGTTATAACCTCTGAACTACAGTCTATAGTGTTATAACCTCTGAACTACAGTCTATAGTGTTATAACCTCTGAACTACAGTCTATAGTGTTATAACCTCTGAACTACAGTCTATAGTGTTATAACCTCTGAACTACAGTCTATAGTGTTATAACCTCTCCTTCTGAACTACAGTCTATAGTGTTATAACCTCTGAACTACAGTCTATAGTGTTAAAACCTCTGAACTACAGTCTATAGTGTTATAACCTCTGAACTACAGTCTATAGTGTTATAACCTCTGAACTACAGTCTATAGTGTTATAACCTCTCCTTCTGAACTACAGTCTATAGTGTTATAACCTCTGAACTACAGTCTATAGTGTTATAACCTCTGAACTACAGTCTATAGTGTTATAACCTCTGAACTACAGTCTATAGTGTTATAACCTCTCCTTCTGAACTACAGTCTATAGTGTTATAACCTCTGAACTACAGTCTATAGTGTTAAAACCTCTGAACTACAGTCTATAGTGTTATAACCTCTGAACTACAGTCTATAGTGTTATAACCTCTGAACTACAGTCTATAGTGTTATAACCTCTGAACTACAGTCTATAGTGTTATAACTTCTGAACTACAGTCTATAGTGTTATAACCTCTGAACTACAGTCTATAGTGTTATAACCTCTGAACTACAGTCTATAGTGTTATAACCTCTCTTTCTGAACTACAGTCTAGTGTTATTACCTCTCCTTCTGAACTACAGTATATAGTGTTATAACCTCTCCGAACTACAGTATATAGTGTTATAACCTCTCCTTCTGAACTTCGATCAGTCAACCCTGTAGAATACTCCTTTAAAGTGGAACTGAAAGCGATTTAACTACTTTGCAGATATGAAACAAACAGACAATCGTAATATCAGTCAAAAATATAAAATGCCCAGTTTATGCTACAAAACCAACTCTATATGAGGTTTTTAAAACTAGGTTCTATTGGACTCACCATTCCATGATGTACACTAAGGCATTGTTGGCAGAATAGATGGATGCAGTTCAATGGATAATTATTATAATTCACCAATACATTTCTTGGTGGTCCCAAAACATATTGCTATCAGGTTGTAAATCACAGCTGGTCTGGTACATTGTTTGCTGCCTCCATTCGGGATGCACTGTTTCAGTTTCAATGACTCAATATTTTGGACAAAAACAGATGAATGTAACTAAGGCTGTGAATCACATTACAAATTAAATTAGCAAGTGCAATGATCACAATTCAGTCATAACGTGGCTAATAGGCTAGCGTATTTATGTATGTAGTAACAAGCTAAAAAACACGGAGCCTAACGTTAGCTAGATAGCTAGCAAGCTGCTAGGAGGATGTCATGTCATTGGAGGAGGACCCTAACGTTAGCTAGCTAGTTGCTAGGAGGATGTCATGCCATTGGAGGACCCTGACGTTAGCTAGCTAGCTGCTAGGAGGATGCCATGCCATTGGAGGACCCTGACGTTAGCTAGCTAACTGCTAGGAGGATGTCATGCCATTAGAGGAGGACCCTGACGTTAGCTAGCTAGCTGCTAGGAGGATGCCATGCCATTGGAGGACCCTAACGTTAGCTAGCTAGCTGCTAGGAGGATGCCATGCCATTGGAGGACCCTGATGTTAGCTAGCTAGCTGCTAGGAGGAAGTCATGCCATTGGAGGACCCTGACGTTAGCTAGCTAGCTGCTAGGAGGATGTCATGCCATTGGAGGACCCTAACGTTAGCTAGCTAGCTGCTAGGAGGATGCCATGCCATTGGAGGACCCTGACGTTAGCTAGCTAGCTGCTAGGAGGATGCCATGCCATTGGAGGACCCTAACGTTAGCTAGCTAGCTGCTAGGAGGATGTCATGCCATTGGAGGACCCTACCGTTAGCTAGCTAGCTGAAAGGAGGATGTCATGTCATTGGAGGAGGACCCTGATGTTAGCTAGCTAGCTGCTAGGAGGATGTCATGCCATTGGAGGACCCTGACGTTAGCTAGCTAGCTGCTAGGAGGATGTCATGCCATTGGAGGACCCTGACGTTAGCTAGCTAGCTGCTAGGAGGATGCCATGCCATTGGAGGACCCTGACGTTAGCTAGCTAGCTGCTAGGAGGATGCCATGCCATTGGAGGACCCTGACGTTAGCTAGCTAGCTGCTAGGAGGATGTCATGCCATTGGAGGACCCTAACGTTAGCTAGCTAGCTGCTAGGAGGATGCCATGCCATTGGAGGACCCTGACGTTAGCTAGCTAGCTGCTAGGAGGATGCCATGCCATTGGAGGACCCTAACGTTAGCTAGCTAGCTGCTAGGAGGATGTCATGCCATTGGAGGAGGACCCTGACGTTAGCTAGCTAGCTGCTAGGAGGATGCCATGCCATTGGAGGACCCTGACGTTAGCTAGCTAGCTGCTAGGAGGATGTCATGCCATTGGAGGACCCTAACGTTAGCTAGCTAGCTGCTAGGAGGATGTCATGCCATTGGAGGACCCTAACATTAGCTAGCTAGCTGCTAGGAGGATGTCATGTCATTGGAGGAGGACCCTGACGTTAGCTAGCTAGCTCCTAGGAGGATGTCATGCCATTGGAGGACCCTGACGTTAGCTAGCTAGCTGCTAGGAGGATGTCATGCCATTGGAGGACCCTGACGTTAGCTAGCTAGCTGCTAAGAGGATGACATGCCATTGGAGGACCCTGACGTTAGCTAGCTAGCTGCTAGGAGGATGCCATGCCATTGGAGGACCCTGACGTTAGCTAGCTAGCTGCTAGGAGGATGCCATGCCATTGGAGGACCCTGACGTTAGCTAGCTAGCTGCTAGGAGGATGCCATGCCATTGGCGGAGTGGGAGAGAGACTGAGTATTCCCCCCTCATATTGTTTTTCAGTAGCTACACACAGATATGCAGGTGTCATTTGGTTAGCTAACAATAACTTGAATGGCTGTTATCCAGTTAGCATATCTCTGGCGTTCGCAAATTCACTCCGGCTAACTATTCCCGATTTGAGAGCACTCTCGTCAGAGTGTACGAGAGTGCAGAATAACTGATGAATTTACTAATGCGCAACACCCTGCTGAATATGACCGGTGTCAGTAACCTTGATTGGCTATAGCGTTCCGGTCTGTGTAGACTATGGTCCTGGACGAGACATATGTTTTATCAGGTTGTATTTACTGCAGAGTCTATTAATTCTCCAAAAACACGGCCGCTTTCCCACTCTGTTGATATAGTTGGGAATTAAGTATTTTAAGAATATATGAAAACATGAAAATGACCTTATCTACACACGGCCATAACTTCACCTAACAATAACATAGACCTACTGTAGGACCCATAACTTCACCTAACAACAACACAGACCTACTGTAGGACCCATAACTTCACCTAACAACAACACAGACCTACTGTAGGACCCATAACTTCACCTAACAATAACATAGACCTACTGTAGGACCCATAACTTCACCTAACAACAACATAGACCTGCTGTAGGACCCATAACTTCACCTAACAACAACACAGACCTACTGTAGGACCCATAACTTCACCTAACAACAACATAGACCTACTGCAGGACCCATAACTTCACCTAACAATAACACAGACCTACTGTAGGACCCATAACTTCACCTAATAATAACATAGACCTACTGCAGGATCCATAACTTCACCTAACAATAACATAGACCTACTGTAGGACCCATAACTTCACCTAACAGCAACATAGACCTACTGTAGGACCCATAACTTCACTGAACAACAACATAGACCCTACTGTAGGACTCATAACTTCACCTAACAATAACATAGACCTACTGTAGGACCCATAACTTCACCTAACAACAACATAGACCTACTGTAGGACCCATAACTTCACCTAACAACAACATAGACCTACTGTAGGACCCATAACTTCACCTAACAATAACATAGACCCTACTGTAGGACCCATAACTTCACCTAATAACAACATAGACCTACTGTAGGACCCATAACTTCACCTAACATAGACCTACTGTAGGACCCATAACTTCACCTAATAACAACATAGACCTACTGTAGGACCTACTGAGCTTGTCTGATGCTTTAAGCACTGTGATTACACACAAATGACTCAAGACAGCCCAACCATAAAAATAAAAATAAACTCTTCCCGACCCCCCTCCTCCCGCGGCTGCTAAATTCTGATGTTGTGCTTTTGAAGATTCTGGTATAAGACTACACCAGCAGTCGTTATGCTCCTATAGTTTCTGGTAATAGACTATACCAGCAGTGAGCAACCTTTTCCATTTGTGCTCATTTATCTGACCATTTCTACTGATGTGGTGCCGGTTATGATTTTCATATTCACATTTTACTGAAACAGTTTTATTTAATTTATAATAGTAATAATAATTATAATAGTCTTTGTATCTCAATCATTCTCTGTGGTTAATCTACATTAAAAACTGGGTAGTTCGAGCCCTGAATGCTGATTGGCTGACAGCCGTGGTATATCAGACTGCTCTAATTACATTGGTAACCAACATTTATAGTAAACTCAGCAAAAAAAGAAACGTCAGTTTTTCAGGACCCTGTCTTTCGAAGATAATTCGTAAAAATACAAATAACTTCACAGATCTTCATTGTAAAGGGTTTAAACACTGTTTCCCATGCTTATCCAATGACCGTAAACAATTAATGAACATGCACCTGTGGAACGGTCGTTAAGACACTAACAGCTTACAGACAGTAGGCAATTAAGGTCACAGTTATGAAAACTTAGGACACTAAAGAGGCCGTTCTACTGACTCTGAAAAACACCAAAATAAAGATGCCCAGGGTCCCTGCTCATCTGTGTGAACATGCCTTATGCATGCTGCAAGGAGGCATGAGGACTGCTGATGTTGCCAAGGCAATAAATTGCAATGTCCGTACTGTGAGACGCCTAAGAAAGCGCTACAGGGAGACAGGACGGACAGCTGATCGTCCTCACAGTGGCAGACCACATGTAACAACACCTGCACAGGATTGGTACATCCGAACATCAGGATGGCAACAACAACTGCCCGAGTTACATCAGGAATGCACAATCCCTCCATCAGTGCTCAGACTGTCCGCAATAGGCTGAGAGAGGCTGGACTGAGGGCTTGTAGGCCTGTTGTAAGGCAGGTCTTCACAAGACATCACCGGCAACAACGTCGCCTATGGGCACAAACCCACTGTCGCTGGAACAGACAGGACTGGCAAAAAGTGCTCTTCACTGACGAGTTGCGGTTTTGTCTCACCAGGGGTGATGGTCGGATTCGCGTTTATCGTCGAAGAAATGAGCGTTACACACCGAGGCCTCTACTCTGGAGCGGGATCGATTTGGAGGTGGAGGGTCCGTCATAATCTGGGGCGGTGTGTCATAGCATCATCGGACTGAGCTTGTTGTCATTGCAGGCAATCTCAACGCTGTGCGTTACAAGGAAGACATCCTCCTCCCTCATGTGGTACCCTTCCTGCAGGCTCATCCTGACATGACCCTCCAGCATGACAATGCCACCAGACATACTGCTCGTTCTGTGCGTGATTGCCTGCAAGACAGGTATGTCAGTGTTCTGTCATGGCCAGCGAAGAGCCCGGATCTCAATCCCATTGAGCACGTCTGGGACCTGTTGGATTAGAGGGTGAGGGCTAGGGCCATTCCCCCCAGAAATGTCCGGGAACCTGCAGGTGCCTTGGTGGAAGAGTGGGGTAACATCTCCAAGCAAGAACTGGCAAATCTGGTGCAGTCCATGAGGAGATGCACTGCAGTACTTAATGCAGCTGGTGGCCACACCAGATACTGACTGTTTTTATTTTGATATTTTTTTGCTGAGTTTAGTCCTTGTATCTTAACATCATTGTCTGTGGTTAATCTATATTCTATTTGAATGAAAATTATACCAATTTAAAAGTCTCTTTCACTGCCAACCTTTTCCATTTGGAGTGCCAATTTATCTGACCATTTCTACTGATCTGGTGCCAGTTATGATTTTCATATTCACATTTTACTGGAACAGTTATATTTAATTTATAATAGTCTTTGTATCTCAATCATTCTCTGTGGTTAATTTATATTCTACATAAATTAAAATTATACAAATCTAAAAGTAACTTTCACTGCCATTGCCAACTATGTAAAAATATCCTACATGAAGCCAACAAATAAAAACATTGCAACCTGCAGGTAGAAAATATCCTGATGAAAATAAATATCCTATAAATCACGTTGGCTACAAATGGCCTGTCTGCTAGGAACTGGAAACATTGTATTAACTATGTATTAACATGGTCTGTCTGCAAGGAACTGGAAACATTGTATCAACTATGTATTAACATGGTCTGACCCAAAGCTGGTGCTAGTGAACTTGTAACATTGTATTAAATATTCTGGGCCATCAGAGTTTCCTTCCCCAGTGAGCTCTGGACAGACAGACACAGCTGAAGGCCAAGGGATAATTAGTAATCAGGCTATTTTATGACGTTTCCATTGGATCAGAGGATTGTTATTTGTTTTTATCACGCTGAGTGGTTATCTAAAAGGGAGAGAGCAGGAAAGATGTTTCAATCTGCTACACTGAGGAACTATTGTCTCAATGGATGTAAAAACACACTTTGTTTACTTCCTGTTTGAGGAGAAAAAAAATAGATATGAGAAGCTCTAAGACAGGCGCAGGTCAGACAGGTGTCTCTTGTGCCATAAAAAAAAGATATATATAACATTGAATGTGAACTTCAAAGCTGTAACGATTTCACACTGGCTTTGGTTAAAGGCAAATACAAACACATACTAGTAGTCAAGCCAACACCTTAAAACCGTTACGCAAGATGGCCGAACTTCTTGATGAGGTCGCAAGGTGTTGGGTTACAGCTGCTACAATAGCTTTCTCTATGAATTTGAGAGTGATTACATTTCTCCAACCCCCCATCCCTCAGCTGTTTACCAAACCAATTATCTGGGCAACCATTTTGTTTCTGTTTAAATACTAGTTTGTCCCTTTAAAAAGCCACACAACAAACAACCAATCTGCAGTTGAAACAATAACAAAGCTGTCATTCAGACATTGTTTTGGTAATAAGATGATGGGGCTGGAGAAATGTAACTACTCTCAAATTCATAGACAGACCTATGGATACAAGGACTGACCTTCCATGATATCAACATTATAGTTTTAACCATGTTGAGGCTATACAGTGTTGATTTACATTGTTTCTAAACATTGGGGTAAAAAAAGCTTATTTGGGGTTCTGATTGGGTACAAACAGTTGAACTAAGCTCATGAGGCATCAATCAATCAAGTTTATTTTATATAGCCCTTCGTACATCAGCTAATATCTCGAAGTGCTGTACAGAAACCCAGACTAAAACCCCAAACAGCTAGTAATGCAGGTGTAGAAGCATGTGTTATATTCTTCAAGAATCAATGGCTATACAGTGCATTTGGAAAGTATTCAGACCCTTCACTTTTCCCACATTTTGTTACGTTACAGCCTTTTTCTAAAATGGATTCAATTAAATGTTTTGCTCATTAATCTACACACAATATACTATAATGGTAACATTAAACTTTTTTTTTTTTTTTGCTCATTTATTATAATAAAAAACATGAACACCTTAGTTACAGAACCTATGAGACTCTAAATTGAGATCAGGTGCATTCTGTCTCCTGACTCTCAGACCATGAGAAACAAGATTCTCTGGTCTGTTGAAACCCAGATTGAACTCTTTGGCCTGAATGCCAAGTATCACGTCTGAAGGAAACCTGGCACCATCCCTACGGCGGCAGGGACTGTAGGACTAGTCAGGATTGAGGGAAAGATGAACGGAGCAAAGTACAGAGAGATCCTTGATGAAAACCTGCTCCAGAGTGCTCAGGACCTCAGACTGGGGTGAAGGTTCACCTTCCAACAGAACAACGACTCTAAGCACACAGTCCCCAAAGTGTGCCAAGCTTGTAGTGTCATACCCAAGAAGCTTCAAGGCTGTAATCGCTGCCAAAGGTGCTTCAACAAAGTACTGAGAAAAAGGTCTGAATACTTATTAAATGTGATTTCAGTAATTTTTTAAAAACAAAATAGCAAAAATGTCTAAAAATCTGTTTTTGTTTTGTCATTGTGTGTAGATTGATGGAAAAATATATATTTAAACCGTTTTAGAATCAGGCTGTAACAAAATGAGGGGAAAGTCAATGGGTCTGAATAATTTAAAAGTCCAAATATTTTCAATTGCAGATGTCCTCTTTATAGCAACACATCAGTTCAACAACTGCAGAGTTTGTTCCTCTGTTTTTAAGACAATACTTACTAGTGTTATTCAGGGCCCGGTTTTCCAAAACCATCTCACAGCTAACTTCATCGTTGGAACCATTGGATGCCTTAACATGCCTTTGGGAAACCGGGCCCATATATCCAGTTTCCTCCTCTTCTTCCTCCTCCTTTTTGGATGTGACAGTCATCTCCTCCTCCTCCTCTTTCACTCCATAAACAGCATCCTCCTCTTTCTCCTCCTCTTTCACTGAAACGTCTTTCTCTTCTTCTTTCACCGTAACAACCTCACCCTCTACTTGTTTTTGTATTGTAACATCCTCCTCCTCCTCTTCTTTCACGACAACGTTCAGCCACAGAGCTTCTTTCTCCATCCAGCAGACCCCTTCTTTAGCAGGAGGAGAGCAGCTTAGTGACCTCATGGTAGAGGATGTTAGCTAGCTAGGCTAGTGATAACTTAATCAGCCAGCTAGCTGACCAATAACATCGTAAATATGAGATTAAATCAGATAACTAACTAGATGGCTGAAGTGGGTTTAAAACACAGTGGCTAATATATACTAAAGCGTCTAAAGAGCTTTATTGTTTCCGCTATTTTGGCTAGCAAGCTACCGAGGTGGCTGACTATCTGTTGCTGCTGTTGAAAGAAGCGTCCCGTCCACTAGATTATACGTCACACTAGCAGCATTACCTTAAATCCCCAGACCGTCATCTGTTGACTGGAGTGGGTAACGCAGTTGAGTAAAATGTATATTTTATTTTCAGGCAAAAAGTTAACGGTAGGAAGTTTTTACCCACCAATGTAACAACACAGTGTGGTTAAAGACATAGTAACGTAGAAGCAGTCATAATCTGGTTACCTATACGTACAAACAGTTATGTTTTCTCGTTATTACATATTTATTATCTTCCGGATATCTTCTAAACTACCCACAAGGCACTATTTATCAACGTCATATTGATCTACACTTTAAAACAAAACAAACAAAATAAATAAATAATGTTATATATATTTAAACAGTAACATTAATTCACTCTGTCCTACCGAGTTTGTATGCTCTCTCTGCAGCTAGCTCAAACTGGCTAACGTTTTACATGCTGACAAGACCGGACGCGTTTGCCCGCGTGCGCTGTCGCGAGCATGTTAATTTTGTCCATCTACACTCAATCAGGTTTGAAATATCAAAACGGACTCTGAACCAACTATATTAATTGTGGGATTGGTCGAAAAACATTAAACATTCATGGCAATTTAGGTAGCTTGCTGTTGCTAGCTCATTTGTCCTGGTATATAAACATGGAGTTGTTATTTTACCTGAAATTCACAATGTCCTCTACTCTGACAATTAATCCACAGATAAAACGGTAAACCGAGTTTGTTTCTAGTAATCCCTCCTACTTCAGGCCTCTTCTTCTCAGTCAAATACTAAATGTTCAGTGAATGTGAGTATATTTAGGTGGTTTACATAATTAACTTTCCTACTAACCTTCTAAAAGTTGACAGTGCCAAAATCTTACCAAACCTTGAGATGTTTCTACAACTTGTTCGGAGTCCAACTGTGGTAAAGTCAATTGATTGGACATGATTTGGAAAGGCTCACACCTGTCTATATAAGGTACCACAGTTGACAGTGCATGTCAGAGCAAAAACCAAGCCACGAGGTGGAAGAAATTGTCCGTAGAGCTCCGAGACAGGATTGTGTCGAGGCACAGATCTGAGGAAGGGTACCAACATATTTCTGCAGCATTGATGGTCCTCAAGAACACAGTGGCCTCCATCATTCTTAAATAGAAGAATTTGGAACCACCCAGACACTTCCTAGAGCTGGCCACCTGACCAAACTGAGCAATTGGGGGAGAAGGAGAACCCTATGGTCACTCTGACAGAGCTCCAGAGTTCCTCTTGTGGAGATGGGAGGACCTTCAACCATCTCCGCAGCACTCCACCAATCAGGCCTTTATGATAGATTGGCCAGACGGAAGCCACTCCTCAGTAAAAGCCACATGGCAGCCCACTTGGAGTTTGCCAAAAGGCACCTAAAGACTCTCAGACCACGAGAAACAATATTCTCTGGTCTGATGAAACCTTGATTGAACTTTTTTGGCCTGAATGCCAAGCGTCACGTCTGGAGTAAACCTGGCACCCTCACTACGGTGAAGCATGGGGGTGGCAGCATCATGCCATGGGGATGTTTTTCAGTGGCAGGAACTTGGAGACTAGTCAGGATCGAGGGTAAGATGAACGGAGCAAAGTACAGAGAGATCCTTGATGACCCACACAGCACAAGGATGATCAATGGAAACAAGATGCACCTGAGCTCAATTTTGAGTATCTTAGCAAAGGGTCTGAATACTTATGTAAATAAGGTTTTTCAGTTTTTTATTTTTAATACATTTGCAAACATTTCTAAGAACATGTTTTCACTTTGTCATTATGGGGTATTGTGATGTCATTATGGGGTATTGTGATGTCATTATGGGTATTGTGATGTCATTATGGGGTATTTTGTGTAGATTGATGAGGAATTTTTTTTGTTTAATAAATTTTAGAATAAGGCTGTAACTGTCACGACTTCCGCCAAAGTTGGTCCCTCTCCTTGTTCGGGCGGCGTTCGGCGGTCGAAGTCACCGACCTTCTAGCCATCGCTGATCCTCTTTTCATTTTCCTTTGGTTTTGTCTTGTCTTCCATCACACCTGGTTCCAATCCCATCAATTACATGTTGTGTATTTAACCCTCTGTTCCCCCTCATGTCCTTGTCGGTGATTGTTTATTGTAAGTGCTTGTGTACGTCTGTCCTGGTGTGCGTCGGGTTATGCACCCATTATTTGATTGTTCTGTTTTCCGGTGTTTTTTGTTGTTGTTGTTATTAAACTGCGCCGTTTGGAAACACCGTTTTTGCTCTCCTGCGTCTGACTTCTCTGCCGCCAGTACGCACCCCTTACAGTAACATAACAAAATGTGGACAAAGTCAAGGGGTCTGAATACTTTCCAAATGCACTGTAGGTCTCTCCATGGGAGGTAGATGGACATTTAAGATGTCCATCTACATCAAGATCAGATTTAAGATCAACACTCTCTTTATATTACTGACTTGTTGACTGATTGTTCCATTCTACCTTCCATCCTGAAAGGAATTTTATATCTGTACATTATAGGAACACCTGTAATTACAAAAGTACAATTAATTAATATATTAATGTTTTGCTTTAGCTTTGAGATTAGAATCAGTGGTAGACACCATGTAAGTGCATGAAGAGGTCAACTGTACCAAAGTCAGATGACTGTTTGTTGAAACTATACTTTCAGTTCCTGTTGATACTATGTTCCTGTCTTACTTCTGCCTAACACATGATAGCAATAAGAGGAAGAAGGATTGGGAGACTAACTGCCAATAACACAAAATGCTGAACTCCGCCTAGCAGGGACATCTTTATATTAGCAACTATTAATTATGAGCTTATATGGTGTTAAAGTTAAGGGACATCACCCTGGGCGGGGTGATCCTCAGTAGGGGATAAAAAGGGGAAACACCATCTTGAGAACTGAGTGTGTTTCCTTGCATATTACTGTAAGTGTAAACTCCAGATCCTTATTAAACAAACTAACCTCAGATCAAAGAAGATTCCTGTATGAAGATAGGGCAGAATTCCCTAACAATCCATCTTCCTCTTAAAGGGAAAGTAATCTAAAAAATAACTGAAAGTAATCAGACTACGTTACTGAGTTACTTTATAGTTACTTTACTGATGACACTTTTAGATAGGTAACTAGTAACTAACGGATTACATTTAGAAAGTAACCTACCTAACACTGGATACAGTATAAAGGTCTCTCCATGGGTGGGAGATAGACATTTAAGATGATAAACTCTCTCTTTATATTACTGACTTGATTGACTGACTGATCCATTCATCCTTCCATCCCTCCTCAGCCTTCCTCTCCTCTGAAGACCCAGTGAGGGTGGAGCTCAGTCTGAGAGCTATTGAGAGACTGGTTAGGAAGAACACTTCTACAGCCAGAGAGGTGAGAGTTCACACATGGTTTAGATGGTAAATATTTATGTTCCCTTGGGAATAGAGATATGCATCTGTTGGTCACAGATACTCTGGCAATTCCGAACACAATGCCCATCCTGGCAGATGTAAACCTAATTTGAGCACATTGTGACTTTTGTGCATCCAGACCTAATGCAGCTTGGAGTGATCAGATGACAGAAGTCACATTTAGGTGCCAGGTGTAACTGAGGCCATAGATGCTCCATATCCATTACTTTGAGTGTTTTATATAATATGACTAAATGGAGGACAGAAACCTCCCGTGGAGCAGAAGGGCAAAAGCTCGCTTGATCTTGATTTTCAGTATGAATACAGACCGTGAAAGCGGGGCCTCACGATCCTTCTGTTGCAGGGGCAGTCAAGAAATGGAATAGCAAGGCCACAGAACATGACATAAGCAGAGCTGTGGGAGACCACCTAGAGCCCCTGGTAGAGCCGGGGGTGGTGTTTACCACTCCACCAGCAGAGCTGTGGGAGACCACCTCAAGCCCCTGGTAGAGCCGGGGGTGGTGTTTACCACTCCACCACACCTTCAGCAGGCTGGAAAAGTGGGATTGATCTGGTCGATCCATTTGTTTGTTTCAGTTTTCAGTAGTTGAATCATTTGACGAATTGTTGATTTCAACATTTTTCATTTTCAACAAAAAATGCACTGGATTGGTTAAAGTCGGCAATTGGGTTAATTTGTTTTGTAATATATTCAAATCAAACCAAGCTTTATTTATACAGCACATTTCAGACATGGATGCAACACAATGGGCTTCACAGGAAAAAACTAATAAAAACAGATGAAAATAAAAACAGAAATATTTACTACACAACAAACATAGGAGGAAAAAATAAATAAATAAACAAACTAAAGAATAATAAATAAAAACTGAAAGACTAATGAGCATTCTAAGGAAATGACATTGATTAAAATAGTAAGAATAGGATGTAATATCCAACACAAAATATGAACTTCTTTTACTACATTGTTAGTAAACAATATAATTCAGTTAGTCGCATAAATTATTGTGATTACTAAATGTTACATTACATTGAAATATTATGAAATATAAAATATAAAAACCGAATATACACCCCTTTGTTAATATGTATTGGCAATAATTCACTTAATGGTGAGGCATGGAATAATAAAACATGTATTTTTTGTCAGGCTGGATGTTTGAAATATGAGGTGATTTGAGTCATGCTTCTTCAGTAGTGGAATAAAGACAATTAGCACTTGAATGTTGTCAAGAAATACTGGAGTGATGTCAGATTGTTAATAAAAATTGATTATATTTATTATACTGCGTCCATGTGTATAGGCTGCAAGTACGTTGAAATTAAGTCGTTTTCAAGTCATTGAAAAAAACGAAATCTTTTCAACTTTCAACTACAACGTAGTCTTTTCATAACGCAACACTTTTTGTCAGTCACTTTTTGTTAATCACATAAACAGTACTCTTTCATTTCAATCCATAGCTGAAATCAATAGAACAAGGCAAACATGCAGGGTTCCTTCATTATGACATCATTATCCTACTCCTATTACATTGTGACATCATTATCCTACTCCTATTACATTGTGACATCATTTCATTGATATAACGTATCTCTTGTCACATTGATCACAGCTATGATATTTCTCTCCTGTGTGTGTTCTCTGGTATGATTTTAAAAAAAAATCCTGATCAAAGAAAACTCTTTCCACAGTCAGAGCAAGTGGTAAAATTTATTTCCTGTGTTTTCTCTGGTGCAAAGTCAGCTTTCTAGATTCAGTAAAACTCTTCCCACATTGAACAACAACCTTCATGTATGAATTGTCTGATGTTTAACCAGAGATCTTTTATCAGAGTATCTCTTGTCACATTGATCACAGCTATGAGGCTTCTCTCCTGTGTGTGTTCTCTGGTGTGATTTTAAAAGTCCTGACGAAACAAAACTGTTCCCGCAGTCAGAGCATTGGTAAGGTTTCTCTCCTGTGTGTATTCTCTGGTGTACTATCAGGCTGCTTAAGTGCCTAAAACTCCTCCCACATAGATCACAGCTATAAGGTTTCTCTCCCGTGTGTATTCTCTGGTGTGATTTTAAATGTCCTGACAAAACAAAACACTTCCCACAGTCAGAGCAGCTATAAGGTTTTTCTCTTCTATGGATTCTCTGATGTATTTTTAGGGTTGCTAAAGAGGTGCAACTCTTCCCACAACCAGAGCAGCAGTGAGGTTTCTCTCCAATGTGTTTTCTCTGGTGTACTTTTAGTGTATCTGATCTTGAGTATCTCTTCCCACAGTCAGAGCAGTGGTGAGACTTCTTCCCTGTGTGAATTCTCTGGTGTGCTTTTAGTGAATCTGATCTTGAGTAACTCTTCCCACAGTCAGAGCAGTGGTGAGATTTCTTCCCTGTGGGTTTCCGCTGGTGTTTCCTGAGGTGTTCTGATCTGGAGAGACTCTTCTCTGCCTCGTCAGCTTCATGATGTAGATGAGGCTCCCCAGAGGATCCACGATTGTCATGTCTTTCTCCTGTGTGAACAACAAAGTTAGACAGATGGTTAAAGGCCCACAACAGCAGAAATTCACTGTTTATTTTAGCTAAAAGGTGATGCCCATGTCATACAACAATATACGTCTGTAATGAATATTTAAATGCTTTTATAAACTTATTTGACAATTATCTTAACAAGACAGTCAAGTGAGCAACAATAGACATATTTCGTCTTATTGTTTTCACAGTAGTATAGAGGATGATTCTAGGCTATAAATACATTTTTGAAGTTGCTGAAACCCTAAGCAGTGTGTCAGATTACTTTTGGTCTATTGTTGTACAGCTACAGTGCTGCTCTTTGTTCCCTCTACATTAATCCTTAGGAAACATATTATTTAGAAAATGAATACTTTCACCAAATTTCCTAAATGGATTATCTGAACATTATCTCACCAGCTTCCCCCATTAGGCAAACTATTAACAGTATTTATCTCACCGGACGCAGTGCGCGCTAACCAAGGGGGCCAGGTGCACAGTGTTTCCTCCGACACATTGGTGCGGCTGGCTTCTGGGTTGGAGGCGCGCTGTGTTAAGAAGCAGTGCGGCTTGGTTGGGTTGTGCTTCGGAGGACGCATGGCTTTCGACCTTCGTCTCTCCCGAGCCCGTACGGGAGTTGTAGCGATGAGACAAGATAGTAATTACTAGCGATTGGATACCACGAAAAATTGGGGAGAAAAGGGGGTAAAATTATATATAAAATATTAAATAATCTTTAAAAAAAATGAGCATGTGTCCCAATCAACATTAACAGCAGAACACAACTGGCCAGCTCAGACGGTTGTGATACAGCCCGGAATCGAAAGCGGGTCTGTAGTGACGCCTCCAGCAGTACCATAGGCCGCTGTGCCCTCTAACGCAGCTATAAAAAGGTGATACACTTAGAATCCCATTCAGGGCAAAAAGGCATTCAAACATTTTGGTTTTCACACTTTCTCTACATGAATCCTTGGGAAACATATTTAGAAAAGGAATACTTTTCACCAAATTGCCTGAGAGCATATTTCTGTCCTGCCCTTTGAACCCGGACATGTTTATAAACAATAAAAATAAAAAAAAATAAAAAAAAGTCATTCTAAGCTGTATAAACCAATAACATGAATTGACGCCCAAGTCCAAGCAACAAGCTCAGAGTACAAAGACAAAATACCTGAAGTATTACTTGTTCACCCTCGACCATCTCCTTCTACTGGTAGACAGATTACAGAAAAATAGGTTAAAACATGAATTAATGAATGTCCTATAGCTTGTTATTGTTATTGCCTGTTGACTGCGGTACTAAAATGCCCTGTTCATACTTAACCTGCTTCCATCCCAACAATGGCAATGCAGACAAGATAACTAGCTAGATTTAGCCAACATTTAGCTTCATGATTACCAGCTAGCTAGATGTAAAAGGTATTCATCTAGCTAGCCAGCTAGTTGAACAAGCAAATAAACTACCTCAATCTGTAACCCAATAGCTAGCTATTTAGCGATCATTTAATAAAGTCTAGCCAGCTAGCCAGCCAAATTAGCATGTGTCCCGATCAACATTAACAGCAGAATGCAACTGGCCAGCTCAGCTAGCTGTCTTAACGTTGCTTCATCACGCAACGAGACATCTGTAAACAACGGCAAGCTTTAATGGTACCTGTATGCAACTGTCTAGCTAGCAATGAAAATTACTTTGTTGAGACCATAACGTATGTACCTGTAGGTATCTTGGCATTTCAACTGTAGACTCGTACTGGTGTATGGATTATGATGATTCACAGCAGACTGAAACCCTTTCTGAATAATCCTTCCCCCTTAGTACAACCAGTTCAGACTGCTTTATCCACAGTAGAGAGAGCTGTGTTGATACCAGCAGCCGTACTCAGGACAACCAGTTCAGACTGCTTTATCCACAGTAGACAGAGCTGTGTTAATACCAGCAGCTGTACTCAGTACAACCAGTTCAGACTGCTTTATCCACAGTAGACAGAGCTGTGTTAATACTAGCAGCTGTACCCAGGACAACCAGTTCAGACTGCTTTATCCACAGTAGACAGAGCTGTGTTGATACCAGCAGCCGTACTCAGGACAACCAGTTCAGACTGCTTTATCCACAGTAGACAGAGCTGTGTTAATACCAGCAGCCGTACTCAGGACAACCAGTTCAGACTGCTTTATCCACAGTAGACAGAGCTGTGTTAATACCAGCAGCTGTACTCAGTACAACCAGTTCAGACTGCTTTATCCACAGTAGACAGAGCTGTGTTAATACCAGCAGCTGTACCCAGGACAACCAGTTCAGACTGCTTTATCCACAGTAGACAGAGCTGTGTTGATACCAGCAGCCGTACTCAGGACAACCAGTTCAGACTGCTTTATCCACAGTAGACAGAGCTGTGTTAATACCAGCAGCTGTACTCAGGACAACACTGGTATTGAAAGATGTAGCAACACTTTGCATGTAGTTCATGATGACAATATTAGTAAATCCAATGGATCTTTGAAATCTCCACGGTAACAGAGAGCAGGATGTGCCATTTGACAGAGAAGCCTCGAGTCACAGAATGGACTCTCTTTCTCGTGAATGTCCCAGCCCCCTCATGATCTCAACCAATCATGTCTATGCTACATTCTGTATTTTCTACATGTCTAAACAGCTTTGTGAAATCACATTGTATTTATATTTCCAGATAACATAATAGTTTGTTATTAAAGCACATGAAAGTTCACATGTTCAAGGAGGAATTTCTGCCAAAAAAAATACATTTTGATTAAAAAAATACTACTATTATTTATATTTTCAAATGCCTCTCATGTGAAGCAGCGGCGTGCGACGTAGACCCAGCTTTCTGTAAACGGATCACACGCGACCGACCGGCTCGGATCACACGTGACCCACCGGCTCGACTCTGTCTCATGTAGCAACATTAGAAATTGTGTTTTTAACATTGGATGAAAGTAGAGACTCAGGGCTAGAAAAACTCTAGGCTGTAATCGCTACCAAGTGTGCTTCAAAACAAAGTATTGAGTAAAGGGTCTGAATACTGTTTATGTGATATATCAGGTATTCTGGGGGGTATTGTATGTAGATTGATACGAGGGGGGAAAAATGTATTTAATTCATTTTAGAATAAGGCTGTAACGTAAGAAAATGTGTCGACTGAATGGGGGTCAGACATTATATCATTATGACATCACAAGGAAAATCTACACTGTCAGTTATAGAAAGACCCATTTACTACATAACCATTGATTCTTGAAGAATATAACTTATAAATGCCTCAAATGTTTCAACTGTCTTACCCGACCAGAAACCAAAACATAAGCTCGTATAACTCCACCGTTTGTAAACAAACACTGTAGAGCCTCGGAATCTGGTTAAAACGATAATGTTGACCTTATGGATGGCCAGTCCTTGTATTCATAGTGTAGTGAATTCAGGGGGTAGCCCTGAGCTGAACTCAAACCTGGGTCCACTGACTGTCACACCAACACCTTATAACTGTTACACCAAGATGTCTGAACTTCTTGACGAGGTCACTAGGTGTTGGGTTAAGGTTTCAAATGCTTTCTCTATGAATTGCTAATAAGATGATAATGGGGCTGGAGAAATGTAACTATTCTCAAATTCATAAACAGACCTATGGATACCAGGACTGACCATGCATGATGTCAACATTATAGTTTTAACCATGTTGAGGCTATACAGTGTTGATTTACATTGTTTCTAAACATTGGAGTAAAACAAGCTTATTTGGGGTTCTGATGGGATACAACAGTTGAACTAAGCTCATGAGGCATGTGTTATATTCTTCAAGAATCAATGGTTATAAAATAAATAATTTAAAAGTCACAATATGGATGTAGTAATTGCAGATTCCCCCTTTAACACCACGTATCAGTTCAACAACTGCAGAGTTTGTGCCTCTGTTTTTAAGACAGTACTTACTAGTGTTAATCAGGGAACGGTTTCTCAAAACCATTTCACGGCTAAGTTCATCGTTAGAACCATTGGATGCCTTAAGATGTGTTTGCGAAACCGGGCCCAGATATCCAGTTTCCTCCTCTTCTTCCTTCTCCTTTTTCGATGTGACAGTCATCTCCCCCGCCTCCTCTTTCACTCCAAAAACTGCATCCTCCTCCTCTTCTTTCACTGAAACGTCTTTGTCTTCTTTCAAGGCAATAGCCTCACTCTCTACTTGTTTTTGTATTGAGACATTCTCCTCCTCTTTCACTTCTTCTTTTACTGTAACATCTTCCTCTTTAACTCTGAACGCGTCTTCCTCTTCTTTCTCTGTAACGTCGTTCTCTTCTTCTTTCACTGTAACAGCCTCAACCTCTACTTCTTGTTTTAGTAGTGTGACATCTTTCTCTTCCTTCTCGTCTTTCACGAGAACTTCTTTCTCCGTCCAGCAGACCTCCTCTCCTTTAGCAGGAGGAGAGTAGCTTGGTGAGCTCATTGTCGGGGATGTTAGATAGCTAGGCTAATGCTAACTTAACCAGCCAGCTAGATGACCAATAACAACACCGTAAATATGAAAGTAAATCGGATAACTAACTAGACGAAAGAAACGGGTTTAAAACACAGTGGCTATACGAAAGCCTCTAAAGAGATTTATTGGTTCGTCTATTTTGGCTAGCAAGCTACCGAGGTGGCTGACTGACTGTTGTTGCTGTTGAAAGAAGCGTTCCGTCCACTAGTTTATACGTCACACTAGCAGCATCGCCTTAAAGTCGCACAGCTTTTTGTTGACTGGAGCGGGTAACGCAGTTGAGTAAAATGTATATTTAATTTTCTGACAAAAAGTTTAAAAAGTAGGAATCATGAGTTTTTACTCACCAGTGTAACAACATAGTGTGGGTAAATATTTAGTAAATTAATTGTAGTCACGATGTGGTTACCTATTAAGTACAAACAGTTATTTTTTTGCGTTATTACATATTTATTGCACTTATTTCCCTATATCTTCTAAACTACCCACAATGCACTATTTTGCAAGGTCAAATTGATCTACTCTGTGGTTCCGAGGTCGTTGCTATGGTAGCTAGCTCAAGATAGCTAACGTCAGCCACACCTCATGCTCTTCACGGACTGTGTGGCCAAAGATTTAACTAACACAAGATAGACCAGAACCGATCCTTTCCAATGGGAGTAAAGTAGTAGTGGGCAGAGCCAAACGTTTGATCAATGAGAAAATCAGCAGAATGTCGGCCAGAATCTATCTGGCAACTTCTTCTCCCAATCGGCTTCCTCTCATCCCCATATGTAGTAGTGAGTGGAAAACGCCAACCGGATGTTTCACATTTATTCCTCAGGTGAAATATCTGGCTCACTGTTCTATCTGTAGTGTGGTTGTGTTATTAGGTGGTGGGCCGAAGCAGAAAAGAGTGAAATTAATGGGTCTCAGTCGAGGGAGGACCTGCATTTTTGTATATGACAGTAAAATATTGTTATGACTATAACATTTGTTGTCACCTTCAATTATTGCACATTTTCTCATAAAAAGTATATTTTAACACTGTCTGTCTGTTCAGGCAAATTTGCCGAACTCCTAAACGTGGAACCAATCAGAGGTCCCGTACAGACCCCTCGTGATGTAGGCAGCCAATGGCCTGCTTTTATCTACGATGTAACTACAGCCTCTTGTAAAAACGTGAGCTGCTGTCTGATGAAGAGAAACAGATATATCTAGCTCCCAAAGACTGAAATTAGATAAATATATGTTTTAGAGTGCATTTAAAATATTTAGCGGCAATAATAATTATCTGGATAGTATGAAGAGGGAACTCCACCATTTATCCAATGTATTGAAAGCTAGCCAATGTTACAGTTTGAATAGCCTAGCCAGCTACTGTACATGTCCATTTGTGTTTCATTAACTAGCTATCCATGTCAGTTAATATCATTTTGAATCATATTTAGATTTGTTTAACACTTTTTCATTACTACATGATTCCATGTGTTATTTCATAGTATTGAAGTCTTCACTATTATTCTACAATGTAGAAAATAGTCTAAATGAAGAAAAACCCTGGAATGAGTGCGTGTCCAAACTTTTGACTGGTACTGTATGTAAATGTGATAAAGTTTTAATTTAAAAATATATATAAATTCGCAAAAAATCTACAAATCTGTTTTTGCTTTGTCATTATGGGGTATTGTGTGTAGATAGATGAGCATTTTTTAAATGTTTTAATACATTTTAGAATAAGTCTGTACCATAACAAAAAGTGGAAAAAAGTCAAGGGGTCTGAATACTCTCAGAAGGCACTGTCCAAAAAGTAGCACATATTAGGGGAAATTATATTTATGTACATATATTTATTATTTATTATTATTTATCATTATGGGGTATTTTGGGTAGATTGATGAGGATTATTTAAATAAATAAAAAATTATAGAATAATTTGTTGATTAATAAGACCCGTTTAGAAAAATAACATAATAATATGTGGGGAAATTATATTTATGTACATATACATATTTATTATTTTTATGATATTTCAAACGCACTGTACATAGCACATATTCTCAGTCTCTAACTGTGCATCTCTTATCTCTAGGTTAACTCAATCATTTAATGCTAAGACATCAATTGCAAGATATTAGCTCCTTGTTCCTCAGCCTTTTAATAATTGCATAATGGTAAACCTACGGTAGTCACTTGCATCTTATAGTATTCTGAGTGGTGACGGACGATAGGCTCACAACTTTGGCTATATACACTGGATTCTATTATGGGCCCTATAGCATTCACATGGTAATGGAGTCAGATTGATGAATGTAGTTTATTATTATTATTCAACACCATTATCATCTCTATAGTATTCTGAGTGGAGGCGAGGCTCACAACCTAAATCCTCTGGATATGATTATGGGCCTTATAGCATTCACATCATTATTACACATCTACAAAATGGAGACCCCTCATCCTCAGTCAATGGGGATTTCCACCAACCTACATAATGGTTGGATAATTTCCACCAACCTACATAATGGTTGAGTCATTTCCACCAACCTACATAATGGTTGGATCATTTCCACCAACCTACATAACGGTTGGATCATTTCCACCAACCTACATAACGGGTGGATCATTTCCACCAACCTACATAATGGTTGGATCATTTCCACCAACCTACATAATGGTTGGATCATTTCCACCAACCTACATAATGGTTGGATCATTTCCACCAACCTACATAATGGTTGGATCATTTCCACCAACCTACATAACGGGTGGATCATTTCCACCAACCTACATAATGGTTGGATCATGTCCACCAACCTACATAATGGTTGGATTATTTCCACCAACCTACATAATGGTTGGATCATTTCCGTCAGCCTACATAATGGTTGGGTCATTTCCACCAACCTACATAATGGTTGGGTCATTTCCGTCAACCTACATAATGGTTGGGTCATTTCCACCAACATACATAATGGTTGGATCATTTCCACCAACCTACATAATGGTTGGATCATTTCCACCAACCTACATAATGGTTGGGTCATTTCCACCAACCTACATAATGGTTGGGACATTTCCGTCAACCTACATAATGGTTGGATTATTTCCACCAACCTACATAATGGTTGGATCATTTCCGTCAACCTACATAATGGTTGGGTCATTTCCACCAACCTACATAATGGTTGGATCATTTCCACCAACCTACATAATGGTTGGATCATTTCCAAACTAATTGGTGACTCAGCCAGTTGATAAGTATTTCTATATTACACTATAATTTCAACATGTTCAACAAAAATGTACTGGATTGGTTGAAAAGTGATAAACTTAGACAGAATATTTAGACACAGTGGAAGATTTACTGAATTTATGTTTTTCATTAAAAACAACATTTTGTTTTTTTCAATGTAACTTTTATTGAACTAGGCAAGTCAGTTAAGATTACATTATTATTTACAATGACTGCCAACACCGGCCAAACCTGGACGACGCTGGGCCCATTGTGCGCCACCGTATGGGACTCCCTATCACGACCGGTTGCGATACAGCCTGGATTCGAACCAGGGTGTCTGTAGTGACGCCTCAAGCACATGTTTTGCAAGAGTGTTGATTGGTCAGTCATTGGGTTAATTTGTTTTGCAATATGTTCAAATCAAATCAAGCTTTATTTATACAGCACATTTTAGACATCCTGCTTCACAGGAAAAAAACGAAATGTATATTTACTACACAACATGAGGATAAAAAAACGAAAGAATAACAAAAAATGAAAGACTAATGAGCATTTTAAGGAAATTAAAAGAGTAAGAATAGGATGTAATATCCAACCAAAAATAAGCTTGTTTTCCTACATTGTTAGTTAACAATATTATTGTGCCAAAGAATGGTCAAATAATTCCGATGACTAAATGTTACATGAAATGTAAATATTTTGAAATATCAAACCGAACACACACCCATTTTAATATGTATTGGCAATAATGACAATAGTATTTTAAACTTTCACTTAAAAAACAAAAAATAGATTAGACTCGGGCATAGTCCTAATAAAAAAAAAAAACGTTAAAAAAAATTGTTGCTATTTTGGAGGAGCAGTTTTAATAACTTGTCCAAATCAATAACCAATATGCAGAAATAGTTTGTGATATTGAAAACATAAACATAAAATGTACTATCTACAAACATGTTCCACAATAGGAATCATGTTACTTGTATTTTTTTTAAACGAGCATCTTATAAAACTGCGCCAAAAACACTGTTGTTTTGACAACTGGCACTAAATCGATTAGGGGGGAAATCAGGTTGTGTGCTGTTGAAAAAAAAAAAACACATGGAAATGGGAGATATCTTTTACCTCACTGGTTAGAGGACAACCTCCAGAAGACAGTCAGCTAAATTGAGCGATGCATTTAAATTTAGGGGTCCCCAAAACGAAGAGAAATGCAACACTTTTTTGTCATCGCTCATATCGATAGAACTTTGAAATCAATTGTGTCAAGAGGAGGGAGATGAGGTTGCACGTCCTGTTAAAACTAACAGCTCAAACACCCACACGGAATCTGGGACTAATGTGTACATCCCTGGTTAGAGGACAATTTGTAGAAAACAGCTCGCTACATTTTGAAGTGTTGCATTTTGATTCAAGTGGGTCACCAACGTGGTAAGTGTAACACAGCTCTTTTTGTGTTAGTCACTTTTTGTTAAATCACATAAATAGTACTCTTCCATTTCAGAGCCTGGATTTTCCCCCTGAGGCTAATATCCATATCATGTTGAAATCAATAGAACAGGGACAAATGTTTAGGGTTCTACATTGTGACATCATTAAAATACTCCTTCTACAATGTTAAAACATTCTACATTGTGACATTTTATTGATATCATGAAACAACTTCATGTATGTATTTTCAACATTTTACCAGCATCTCTCTTTCCACATTGATCACAGCTATAAGAATTCTCTCCTGTGTGTGTTCTCTGGTGTGATATCAAGATGTTTGCCTGAGTAAAACTCTTCCCTCATTGATTACAGCTACAAGGTTTCTTTCTTGTGTGTCCGCTGGTGAATAGTCAGATGGCTAGATGAAGTAAAACTTTTCACACATTGAGCACAGCTATAAGGTTTCTCTCCTGTGTGTGTTCTCCGGTGTATAGTCAGACTGCTAGATGTAACAAATTTCTTCTCACACTGATCACAGCTATAAGGTTTCTCTCCCGTGTGTGTTCTCTGATGTACCTTCAGGCAGCTTGAGTGAGTAAACCTTTTCCCACATTGATTACAGCTAAAAAGTTTCTCTCCAGTGTGAATTCTCTGGTGTAATTGTAATGTATATAATTTTGAAAAACTCTTCCCACAGTCAGAGCAGCTATAAAGTTTCTCTCCAGTGTGAATTCTCTGGTGTGATTGTAATGTATATAATTTTGAAAAACACTTCCCACAGTCAGCGCAGCTATAAGGTTTCTCCCCTGTGTGTATTCTCTGGTGTGTTTTCAGGCTGCTTGGAACATTAAAACTCTTCCCACATTGATCACAGCTATAAGGTTTCTCTCCTGTATGGATTCTCTGATGTCTTTTGAGGTCTGCTGAAGAGGTGAATCTCTTCCCACAGTCTGAGCAGCAGTAAGATGTCTCTCCTGTGTGAATTCTCTGGTGTACTTTCAGTGAATCTGATCTGGAGTAACTCTTCCCACAGTCAGAGCAGCGGTGAAGTTTCTTCCCTGTGGGTCTCCGCTGGTGTTTCTTGAGGTGTTCTGAGGTGAAGAGACACTTCTCTGCCTCGTCAGCGTCATGATGTAGTTGAGGCTCCCCAGAGGATCCACAATAGTCACGTCTCTCTCCTGTGTGAACAACAAAGTCAGACAGATGATTAAAAGGCCCACAACAGCAGAAATCCACTGTTTATTTTAGCTGAAAGGTGATGCCCATGTTGTAGTACAACAATTTACGTCTGTAAGGAATGTTCAACTTCTCTAGGATAGGGGGCAGCATTTTCACGTTTGGATGAAAAGCATACCCAAATTCAACTGCCAGCTACTCATCCCCAGAAGATAAGATATGCATATTGGTAGTAGATTTGGATAGAAAACACTCTGAAGTTTCTAAAACTGTTTGAATCATGTCTGTGAGTATAACAGAACTTATTTAGCAGGCGAAACCCAGAGGACAAACCATTCAGATTTTTTTTTTGAGGTCACTCTCTTTTCAATGATATTTCATTGGGAAACCAGATTTCTAATAGACTTGCTTGCAGTTCCTACCGCTTCCACTGGATGTCAACAGTCTTGAGAAATTGGTTGAGGTTGTTCCTTTGTGTAATGAAGAAGTACGGCCATCTTGAATGAGAGTCACATTAAGTGTCCTGTTAGAAGCGCGTGAGCAGAAAGCTGGCTAGAGTTGGTTTTAATCCTGCATTGAACACAGGTCATCCAGTCTTCAACTTTATTTATTATTAACGTTAAAAAATACATAAAGTTGTATTACAAAAGTAGTTTGAAATTTTGGGGCAAAGTTTACAGGTAACCTTTGAGATATTTTGTAGTCATGTTTGAGCAATTTGGAAGCAGGGTTTTTCTGGATCAAACACTCCAAATAAATGGACATTTTGGATATATATCGACGGAATTAATCGAAAAAAAGGACCATTTGTGATGTTTATGGGACATATTAGAGTGCCAACAACAGAAGCTCGTCAAAGGTAAGGCATTAATTATATTTTTATTTCTGCGTTTTGTGTCGCGCCTGCAGGGTTGATATATGCTTCTCTCTTTGTTTACTACGGTGCTATCCTCAGATAATAGCATTGTTTGCTTTCGCCGAAAAGCCTATTTGAATTCTGACATGTTGGCTGGATTCACTACCAGTGTAGCTTTAATTTGGTGTCTTTCATGTGTGATTTCACGAAAGTTGGATTTTTATAGTAATATATTTGAATTTGATGCTCTGCATTTTTACTGGCTTTTGGCCAAGTGGGACGGTAGAGTCCCACATATCCTAGAGATGTTAAATGGTTTTACAAACTTATTTGACAATTGTCTTAAAATAACAGTCAGTGATCAACAACAGTCATATTTAGTCTTATTTTTTTCTCTCACTTTAGTAGTAAATTTAATGATTCTAAAAAAATAAGTTATTACAGAAACTCTAAGCAGTGTGCCAGACAGCTTTTGGTTACCAATATTGGCCCCTTTCTGTGTTTCCTAAAATTTTCAGCACGAGGGCGATGCGCACGCAATTTGGTTTCAGAAACTCCTCCCTGAGAATGCAGAAACTCCTCCCTGAGAATGCAGAAACTCCTCCCTGAGAATGCAGAAACCGTTAGTTATGGATGTAGTATATTTGCGTGGAGCAAAAAAATGGAGACATTGTGAAAAAACTACAATGTATTCAGAATATTACCACAGATTATCAGAGCAAGATCAGGATGCTACTCAAGGAAACTCACATTAAGCTCTGGTGTCGCTATTCACTAATTCACCACAAAGTTCTGACAGCAAAAATAGCCTCCATTTCCAGGTTGTTTATGAGTGCATTTCACACTACTTTTGGATTATAATTGTAAGGCTCATTTGAGTGTCCTGCTTAATATGTGTTATTGTCGCAAATCAACTACTTTAAACTTTTTTTTAAAAACACTTCAAATCAGTAAAATGCTATTGGCTAGCTTTGTTACCAGCCTAGCATTAGCATTCAATGAGCCTGTAAATGAGCATTAGCATTAAAGCTAACAAATGCGTGTCCAAAACAGGTATTTTGCAACTATCACAACCAAATATTATCTTAGCGACTGTTCAAGCAATAATCAAAACAACAATTGTAAGCCTATGACAACCCCAAAAAGTAACAACCTGGTAAATCTAGACTGTTGAATGGTCCCAGATGGTGAACAGTTTATTTACAAGTAATAACCTGGTAAATCTAGACTGTTGAATGGTCCCAGATGGTGAACAGTTTATTTACAAGTAATAACCTGGTAAATCTAGACTGTTGAATGGTCCCAGATGGTGAACAGTTTATTTAGAAGTAATAACCTGGTAAATCTAGACTGTTGAATGGTCCCAGATGGTGAACAGTTTATTTAGAAGTAATAACCTGGTAAATCTAGACTGTTGAATGGTCCCAGATGGTGAACAGTTTATTTAGAAGTAATAACCTGGTAAATCTAGACGGTTGAATGGTCCCAGATGGTGAACAATTTATTTAGAAGTAATAACCTGGTAAATCTAGACTGTCGAATGGTCCCAGATGGTGAACAGTTTATTTAGAAGTAATAACCTGGTAAATCTAGACTGTTGAATGGTCCCAGATGGTGAACAGTTTATTTAGAAGTAATAACCTGGTAAATCTAGACTGTCGAATGGTCCCAGATGGTGAACAGTTTATTTAGAAGTAATAACCTGGTAAATCTAGACTGTTGAATGGTCCCAGATGGTGAACAGTTTATTTAGAAGTGATAACCTGGTAAATCTAGACGGTTGAATGGTCCCAGATGGTGAACAGTTTATTTAAAAGTAATAACCTGGTAAATCTAGACTGTTGAATGGTCCCAGATGGTGAACAGTTTTTTAGAAGTAATAACCTGGTAAATCTAGGCTGTTGAATGGTCCCAGACGGTGAACAGTTTATTTAGAAGTAATAACCTGGTAAATCTAGACTGTTGAATGGTCCCAGATGGTGAACAGTTTATTTAGAAGTAATAACCTGGTAAATCTAGACTGTTGAATGGTCCCAGATGGTGAACAGTTTATTTAGAAGTAATAACCTGGTAAATCTAGACTGTTGAATGGTCCCAGATGGTGAACATCAGTTATTTTCCCTCACGGTGACCGTTGTACTTGTTTATGACGTGACTCTGAGTCATCGGGTTGCCATGGACTGCATGGGGTGTTTTGGTTTCACTCTGGGTTGAGTAGACACACAGCGAGGGGACAAAGTCTCTCCTATTTCAGTGGCTGATAATAAGGGGGCGATCCAGGATTGGTCCATTTTGGTTTTAAACTAATGCTTTACTGTATACGAGTCTTTATATTAATAAAGAGGACAATGTGGGACATTGGGGACACATTTCTAAATGATGGGAAACTAAAACACATTTCATGCAGTTCCACATATGAACTCACAGGGACAGAAGACTTTATACACTGAGTGTACAAAACATTATGAACACATTTACATTTAAGTCATTTAGCAGACGCTCTTATCCAGAGCGACTTACAAATTACAAAACACCTGCTCTTTCCATGACAGACTGACCAGGTGAATCCAGGTGAAAGATATGATCCTTATTGATGTCACTTGTTAAATCTCATAAAGTTATATAAGTAACTAAACTATTTGGATGCCAGATATCCCAGCTCATTATGTTATATAATCAACTAAACTATTTGGAGGCCAGATATCCCAGCTCATAAAGTTATATAAGCAACTAAACTATTTGGAGGCCAGATATCCCAGCTCATTAAGTTATATAAGTAACTAAACTATTTGGAGGCCAGATATCCCAGCTCATAAAGTTATATAAGTAACTAAACTATTTGGAGGCCAGATATCCCAGCTCATAAAGTTATATAAGCAACTAAACTATTTGGAGGCCAGATATCCCAGCTCATAAAGTTATATAAGTAACTAAACTATTTGGAGGCCAGATATCCCAGCTCATTAAGTTATACAAGTAACTAAACTATTTGGAGGCCAGATATCCCAGCTCATTAAGTTATATAAGTAACTAAACTATTTGGAGGCCAGATATCCCAGCTCATAAAGTTATATAAGTAACTAAACTATTTGGAGGGCAGATATCCCAGCTCATAAAGTTATATAAGCAACTAAACTATTTGGAGGCCAGATATCCCAGCTCATTAAGTTATATAAGTAACTAAACTATTTGGAGGCCAGATATCCCAGCTCATAAAGTTATATAAGTAACTAAACTATTTGGAGGCCAGATATCCCAGCTCATAAAGTTATATAAGTAACTAAACTATTTGGAGGTCAGATATCCCAGCTCATTAAGTTATATAAGTAACTAAACTATTTGGAGGCCAGATATCCCAGCTCATTAAGTTATACAAGTAACTAAACTATTTGGAGGCCAGATATCCCAGCTCATTAAGTTATACAAGTAACTAAACTATTTGGAGGCCAGATATCCCGGCTCATTAAGTTATATAAGTAACTAAACTATTTGGAGGCCAGATATCCCAGCTCATTAAGTTATACAAGTAACTAAACTATTTGGAGGCCAGATATCCCAGCTCATTAAGTTATATAAGTAACTAAACTATTTGGAGGCCAGATATCCCAGCTCATAAAGTTATATAAGTAACTAAACTATTTGGAGGCCAGATATCCCAGCTCATAAAGTTATATAAGCAACTAAACTATTTGGAGGCCAGATATCCCAGCTCATTAAGTTATATAAGTAACTAAAAATGCTACTCAGTTTGCTGCACAAAAACAAATGTTGATCCAGGAAGTGATTCTCTGCTGTTACCAAAGCTTGATCTTGGAAGCAGCTACCCACTAAGCTAACAAGCTACTAAATTAGTCAACCAAAAATGAACAACTGCAGAGCATCTAAAACATGTTTTAGACAGTTGACTTAAGTTATAAGATATCTAGCTGGCAAACATTTAGTTAGGATACTGTAGCTAGATCACCTGGCGCATGTTGCACAACAGTGAGTGACTCACAAGGCGCCGGTCTCTAGTTGTCTGTGAACAAACACCACGTGACTGGGGACTACCGGTAAGCTTTATAATGACATTATGCAACAGGTGAAATGGAGAATGCAATCTTCTTTATCTCCTAACATATTGCACAATTCAAGGTTCATACGGTCATGACAATCCTTGACAATTCATGGAATTATCAAATGTATTTATTTTAGGAACAGGAAAAAAAAACTTTGGGGGGGGGGAGAGTTGGCCGTTGCTCAAGGAAAGAGAGAGAGAGTGAGTAAGAGCAGCAGCAGGTAGGACAAGTGTATACGTGGTCCCGTGTGGTCAGTTGGTAGAGCATGGCGCTTGCAACGCCAGGGTTGTGGGTTCATTCCCCACGGGGGGGACCAGGATGAATATGTATGAACTTTCCAATTTGTAAGTCGCTCTGGATAAGAGCGTCTGCTAAATGACTTAAATGTAATGTAAATGTATAAAATGATAGAGAACAGACTAACTAGGTAGCCAACTCAAAACTTGTTATGTATATACTTCCAGTTGATTTGGGCATCCAATGTATATCTATAATGTATGGGACATTGCAACTCAATACATGCTAGTCAGCCTGCAAAGTAAATACTTATAAAAAGGTAGCTTAGATAAATATAACTAAACAAGAAAAGGATACATTTCCTGAAGAAAATGTGTGGGCTTGCGTCATCTGAATATAAAGATGTGTAGCCATGTGACCTTTGATATATCAAAATATATCATGGATCAGAAAACCAGTCAGTGTCTGGTGTGACCACCGTTTGTCTCATGCAGCGCGACACATCTTTGCATAGAGTTGACCAGGCTGTTGATTGTGGCCTGTGGAATGTTGTCCCACTCCTCTTCAATGGCTGTGCGAAGTTGCTGGATATTGGAGGGAACTGGAACACGCTGTCGTACACTGCAATCCAGAGCATCCCAAACATGCTCAATGGGTGGCATGTCTGGTGAGTATGCAGGCCATGGAAGAACTAGGTCATTTTCAGCTTCCAGGAATTGTATATCCCGATCCTTGTGATGTGAGGCCGTGCATTATGATGCTGAAACATGAGGTGATGGCGGCGGATGAATGGTAACGACAACGGGCCTCAGGATCTCGTCACGGTATCTCTTTTGCTTTCAAATTGCCATCGATAAAATGCAATTGTGTTCTTTGTCCGTAGGTTATGCCTGCCCATACCATAACCCCACTGCCACCATGGGAAACTCTGTTAACAACGTGACATCAGCAAACCACTGGCCCACCCAACGCCATACTGGTACGCATCCCTGGTGAAGAGCACACCTCTCCAGCAGGCCAGTGGCCATCGAAGGTGACCATTTGTCCAATGAAGTCGGATACGACACCGAAGCTGGAGTCAGGTCAAGACCCTGGTGAGGACGACGAGTACGCAGATTAACTTCCAAGAGATGGTTTCTGACAGTTTGTGCAGAAATTCTTTGGTTGTGCAAATCCCCCGGTTTCATCAGCTGTCCGAAGACGATCCCACAGGTGAAGAAGACGTAAAGTGGGTTGATCTTGGGATGGCGTGGTTACACGTGGTCTGCGGTTGTGAAGCTGGTTGGACGTACTGTCAAACTCTCTAAACGTTTCTAAAAGGGGCACCTTGTCCTTGTGACATTAAAAGGCCACTCTCTAAAATGTGCAGTTGACACACAACAACATGCCACAGATGTCTCTAGTTTTTGAAGGAGCGTGCAATGGGCATGCTGACTGCAGCCATGTCTACCAGAGCTGTTACCAGAGAATTTAATGTTCATTTCTCTACCATAAGCCGCCTCCGTCATTTTAGAGAATTTGGTAGAATGTCCAACCGGCTTCACAACCGCAGACCTAATGTAAACACGCCAGCCCAGGACCTCCACATTCGTCTGAGACCAGCCACCAGGACAGCTGATGAAACTGGACTATTTCTGTTTGTAATAAAGCCATTTTGTGGGGAAAAAAACGTATTCTGATTGGCTGGGCCTGGCTCCCTAGTGGGTGGGCTTATGCCCTCCCAGGCCCACCCATGGCTGCACCCCTGCCCAGTCATGTGAAAGCCATAGATTAGGGCCTAATGAATTTATTTCAATTGACTGATTTCTTTATATGAACTGTGACTCAGTAAAATTGTTCAAATTCTTGCCTGTTACATTTATATTTTTGTTTAGTATTTGAGTGTCCCGGATTTATTTTTACTATGTTACGTCTAGTCTGTGAGACCAGGCTGTAAACCCAGGTAGTTGTGATCAATATGATGAACCCGTTTTCCACAACATTTAAAGAACCTGTTGATAGAAAACAGTGTGAATGTAATAAGGACAATGGACTTTACTCAGGAGTCATTTAACTAACTGGTAGCGTTTTCATTTGACTTAGAAAGAGTAGGACCACATCGATTTCTATTGATTGTAGCAATATACCTGAGAACACAGCGTTTAAGTCAGTCAGTAATCTCATGTCAGACTGAGACATTCACTTGACGTCCGGGTAATCCAATCTTCTCTCCATCAATAAATGCAAAAGGACAGCTGAAAGATGCTCTCTTCCCTAACCTTTATTTATTGTTTTGGGAGACGGGGTTCCATCCTCCCCGGTAGATGGCCTGGTGTAGACCTTTAGGGTCAAAGTAGTGGGATGGCCTGGTGTAGACCTTTAGGGACAAAGTAGTGGGATGGCCTGGTGTAGACCTTTAGGGACAAAGTAGTGGGATGGCCTGGTGTAGGATCCTTTAGGGACAAAGTAGTGGGATGGCCTGGTGTAGGATCCTTTAGGGCCAAAGTAGTGGGATGGCCTGGTGTAGACCTTTAGGGCCAAAGTAGTGGGATGGCCTGGTGTAGACCTTTAGGGTCAAAGTAGTGGGATGGCCTGGTGAAGGATCCTTTAGGGATGGCCTGGTGTTGGATCGTTTAGGGCCAAAGTAGTGGGATGGCCTGGTGTAGGATCCTTTAGGGATGGCCTGGTGTAGGATCATTTAGGGTCAAAGTAGTGGGATGGCCTGGTGTAGGATCCTTTACGGATGGCCTGGTGTAGGATCATTTAGGGTCAAAGTAATGGGATGGCCTGGTGTAGACCTTTAGGGTCAAAGTAGTGGGATGGCCTGGTGAAGGATCCTTTAGGGATGGCCTGGTGTTGGATCGTTTAGGGCCAAAGTAGTGGGATGGCCTGGTGTAGGATCCTTTAGGGATGGCCTGGTGTAGGATCCTTTAGGGCCAAAGTAGTGGGATGGCCTGGTGTAGACCTTTAGGGTCAAAGTAGTGGGATGGCCTGGTGTAGAATCCTTTAGAGCCAAAGTAGTGGGACGGCCTGGTGTAGACCTTTAGGGTCAAAGTAGTGGGATGGCCTGGCTCACAAGTGGTGCAACGGTCTAAGACACTGCATCTCAGTGCTAGAGGTGTCTCTACAGACCCTGGTTCGATTCCAGGCTGTATCACAACCAGCCATGACCGAGAGTACCATAGGGCGACGCACAATTGGCCCAACATCGTCTGGGTTTGGCCGGGTAGGCCGTCATTGTAAATAATAACTTGTTCTTAACTGACTTGCCTAGTTAAATAAAGGTTAAATAAATAATACATAAATAAAAAGGTTAATTTATGGCCAAAGTATTGGGATTGGGTGGTGGGTTTTGGGGGATAGTGTATAGGTAGGTGCAGGGTTAAATGGTGGTGCAATTTAACATTTTCCCTTTACCAGTTGTCAAATTGTGTAACACCCCTCGAAAGGCAGCAATACAACGTCTAGTCACAAGACCAAGACTTGGCCCTGATTGTAACAAAAACCATATATGGCCGATTTGATTGTGGCTCCGTTACTGTGGCTTTGTCCTTTACTTCAACAACTGCATTGTGCTTCTGGTTTAAGACAGTAAGTTACTTACTGGTGTTAATCAGATCCTCCTCCTCTTCTTCTTCTTCTTCTTCTTCTTCCAATATACTAGTTATCGCTCCCTCCTCTCCAAAATCTGAATCCTCCTCTTTCTCGTCCTCTTCCTCTTTCACTGCAACATCTTCATCCTCTTTTGTTACTGTGACATCCTCCTCTTCCTCCTCTTCTTTCACGACAACGTTCAGCCACAGACCCTCTTTCTCCGTCCAGCAGACCCCCTCTTCTTTAGCAGGAGGAGAGTAGCTTAGTGAACTCATGGTCCGGGATGTTAGCTAACAGTTAGCTAGCTAGGCTAGTGCTAACTTAACCAGCCAGCTAGCTACGTTAGCTGACTAATAACAACGTAAATATGAAATTAAATGGGATAACTAGCTAGACGACAGAAGTGAGTTTTAAACACAGTGGATAATATACATGAACTAGTCTAGAGCTTCAATATTTCAGCTAGCAAGCTACCGAGGTGGCTGAACATTATCATTGAACTATAAAAGAACATGGCTGACTAGTTGGCATGTCACTAGTTATTACACCCACAATGTCAACATTGACCATCGTAAAAATATATGAAAACAAACATTATATTTTTTGTCTTCATTTAAGGTTAGACATAAGGTTAGGTTTAAAAATCTGATTTTAATAAGAGAATTTGTAGAATTGAGAATTGGGCGAGGTTTAGGCATAATTATGACTTTGTGACTGTGGTAACTAGTGACGACCGACTAGCTGTTGTTGTTTAAAGAAGAGTCCGATTCACCACCACGTCACATTCTGGCAGACTTGCCTGAAACACCCACAGCGCCCTCTGCTGATTGGAGTGGGTAACGCAGTTGAGGGAATGTTTTATTTAATTTTCTTACAAAAAGTTAAAACTATTTCAACGATTGGTTTTATTTCATTTTCATTTCTCTCTCTTTGACCCTCTCTCTCTCCCTCTCCCTTGGACCCTCTCTCTCCCTCTTTCTTTGACCCTGTCTCCCTCCCTAATCTTGCTCCGATTTGTCATCCAGAGGGTCCCAGAGATAAACTGTAGCATAGTTTTGTTTGATAAAAAACATTTTTATATCCTAACACGATCAAAGTGTTCAAAGCTGTCATCAAGGCAAAGGGTGGTTACTTTGAAGAATCTAAAATATATTTAGAGTTGTTTAACACTTTTTTTTGTTACTACATGATTCCATATGTGTTATTTCATAGTTTTGATGCGAATTTGCCAATCTTGGTGTTTTCTGGCAAATGCCAAACGTCCTGCACGGTGTTGGGCTGTAAGCACAACCCCCACCTGTGGACGTCGGGCCCTCATACCACCCTCATGGAGTCTGTTTCTGACCATTTGAGCAGACACATGCACATTTGTGGCCTGCTGGAGGTCATTTTGCAGGGCTCTGGCAGTGCCCCTCCTTGCACAAAGGCGGAGGTAGCGGTCCTGCTGCTGGGTTGTTGCCCTCCTACGGCCTCCTCCACGTCTCCTGATGTACTGGCCTGTCTCCTGGTAGCGCCTCCATGCTCTGGACACTACGCTGACAGACACAGCAAACCTTCTTGCCACAGCTCGCATTGATGTGCCATCCTGGATGAGCTGCACTACCTGAGCCACTTGTGTGGGTTGTAGACTCCGTCTCATGCTACCACTAGAGTGAGAGCACCGCCAGCATTCAAAAGCGACCAAAACATCAGCCAGGAAGCATAGGAACTGATAAGTGGTCTGTGGTCACCACCTGCAGAATCACTCCTTTATTGGGGGTGTCTTGCTAATTGCCTATAATTTCCACCTTATGTCTATTCCATTTGCACAACAGCATGTGCAATTTATTGTCAATCAGTGTTGCTTCCTAAGTGGACAGTTTGATTTCACAGAAGTGTGATTGACTTGGAGTTACATTGTGTTGTTTAAGTGTTCCCTTTATTTGTTTGAGCTGACAAGTAGATTCCCCTCAACTCAAGGTACAGTATACCTATTATAATTTATTTACCAATTTATTTGGTTATCAAGCTGCTGGGTTTCCCAAGTCGTCCGGCGCGTACTGCTCAACCCAGCTAGCTAGCTATACAGATGGCTATGCAGTGCATTGCAAACAGAAGGTTCGTAATAGCCAATCACAACACTGGACTGGCCAATGGCAGGAATTTGTTAGTTCGTTCATCACTCCAGTGAAAGTGACCAATCTAAGGTTTCTAGACATGCACCCACCTCTCAGCCTATTCTTTACGTACTGTTTACATTTTTATTTTTGATCTGTGACAATGATTTTCTCGCTGGACCTGTCCTCTGGTGAAGCTCGTTGTACCCGTCCTCTGGTGAAGCTCGCTGGACCCGTCCTCTGGTGAAGCTCGTTGGAGCTGTCCTCTGGTGAAGCTCGTTGGACCTGTCCTCTGGTGAAGCTCGTTGGACCTGTCCTCTGGTGAAGCTTGCTGGACCCGTCCTCTAGTGAAGCTCGTTGGACCCGTCCTCTGGTGAAGCTCGTTGGACCTGTCCGCAGGTGAAGCTCATTGGACCTGTCCTCTGGTGAAGCTCGCTGGACCTGTCCTCTGGTGAAGCTCGTTGGACCCGTCCTCTGGTGGAGTTCATTGGACCCATCCTCTGATTGCTTGACCATTTTCTTCTCTCTCGACTCAGTGTTTGCTCGCGCAATGATGTTTCATCTTGCTTGCGCACACCACCTAGTGCTCGTTCGACTTTTGCATTGGATTTGACACCATAAAGCTAGTGGATAAATGAAGACAGCTCACTCAGGCCGTTTACCATTGTCTACTTAAGGGAGTGGCTCTCCCATAGACACCAATGCGATAGCAGCTGGGTATGGAGTGGCTCTCCCATAGACACCAAGGCGATAGCAGCTGGGTATGGAGTGGCTCTCCCATAGACACCAAGGCGATAGCAGCTGGGTATGGTCTACACAGTTCATTGACTTTTCATTGAAACAGAGAAAAAAAATGAGGGAGTGGGATGTCTCACTTCCTCTTCCGTCTCTCTGGTGAAGCTCCTGATATTCACCTGGCTAGAGGTTATGTGGTGGGGTCCAGCTGAGGCTGATGGGAGATCATCAGGGTGGAGATGAAAAGGGGGGGGGGGGGGTATCTGTGATGGAACCGAGGGGTAAAGCAGGGGATCCTGATACGGGATGGTCAGCAGACTGTAAACAGTTATAAAAAGTTAATAAAAGTGATTTGTATTTGTTAGGTAAAGTGTAGATATACTGTCTTTATGAGCACATCAATATGATATTTACAGCAGAAAGTTTTTTTTTTTTTGTCTTTGTAACACGAACACATGCATTGATTTTTTTTTTTTTAACAAAATAATTTTCTTCTTTCTTGACTGTTTTTTTCTGTACGACGTTTGTGCAATGTCCACATGCAGCCTTCGTCTGTAGGTGTCACGTCCTGACCATAGTTCTTATGTGTTTTGCTTATTTTAGTGTTGGTCAGGGTGTGGTCTGAGTGGGCATTCTATGTTGTGTGTCTAGTTTGTCTGTTTCTGTGTTCAGCCTAATATGGTTCTCAATCAGAGGCAGCTGTCAATCGTTGTCCCTGATTGAAAATCATATATAGGTGGCTTGTTTTGTGTTGGGGATTGTGGGTGGTTGTTTCCTGTCTCTGTGTTTGTGGTCTGCACCAGATAGGACTGTTTTCGGTTTTCACATTTATTGTTTTTGTTGTTTGTAGTGTTCACACATTCTTTATTAAATATGTTGAACACTAGCCGCGCTGCATTTTGGTCCTCTCCTTCATCCCAGGAAGAAAGCCGTTACAGTAGGTATTTTAGTTCTGGGATTTGTCTACCTGGGAAAGATATAACATTGGACGTAAGGAGAGAAAAGACTAAAACTAGCCAGTTATAGAATATTGTGTTGTAGGAGGAGCTGAGCTGACTACAGACAGACAACTACTTGCAGTAGCTGATTTCGTTTCCACGGTAACGTGTATTTACATGATGTGATAAAACAGCCTTAGTTTTTGACTTGTGCTCAGGTAAAACCATTTGGCCAATTTATACTCCTAAATGTTTGAAAACCTAAAAGCATTGTATTTGGGACATATTTCTCACTAAACCCTAAACCTCAACTAAATCTTGTAATGAATAATGTGGAAGTTTAGCAAGTTGAAGTGACTAACCTGCTTGGAGTAACCCTGGATTGTAAAACTGTCATGGGGAAAACATATTGACACAACAGTAGCTAAGATGGGGAGAAGTCTGTCCATAATAAAGCACTGCTCTGCCTTCTTAAACAACATTATCAACAAGACAAGTCCTACAGGCCCTAGTTTTGTTGCACCTGGGCTACTGTTCAGTTGTGTGGTCAGGTGCCACAAAAAGAGACTTAGGAAAATTGCAATTGGCTCAGAACAGAGCAGCACAGCTGGCACTTAAGAGTACAGGCTGTATCACAACCGTCCGTGATTGGGAGTCCCATAGGGCGGCGCACAATTGGCCCGGCGTCGTCCGGGTTTGGCCAGTGTAGGCCGTCATTGTAAATAAGAATTTGTTCTGAAAGGAATGTTATAATATCTGTGCATTATAGGAACACCTGTAATTACAAAAGTACAATGATGAATGTTTTGCTTTAGCTTTGAGATGAAGAATCATGCACCTTGCAAGTGCATGAAGAGGTAAACTGTACAAAAGTCAGATGTCTTTGTGTTGGAACTATACCTTCAATTCCTGTTGATACTATGTTCCTGTCTTACTTCTGCCTAACACACGATAGCAATAAGAGGAAGAAGGATTGGGAGACTAACTGCAAATAACAATAAGCTGAACTCCGCCTAGCAGAGACATCTTTGTGTTAGCAACTATTAATTATGAGCTTATATGGTATTAAAGTTAAGGGACATCACCTTGGGCGGAGTGATCCTCAGTAGGGGATTAAAAGGGAAAACACCATCTTTAGTCAGTGTGTTACTTGCACATTACTGTAAGTGTAAACTCCGGGTTGTAAATCCGGGTAACAATCCTTATTAAACAAACTAACCTCAGATCAAAGAAGTTTCCTGTGGTCTCTTGTGTAAACACAGGGCAGAATTCCCTTACAGTTCTTAACTGACTTGCCTAGTTAAATAAAGGTTCAATTAAAATAAATACACAGAGAGCTAATATTAATAACATGCATGTCAATCTCTCCTGGCTCAAAGTGGAGGAGATTGACTTCATCAAATCAAATCAAACCAAATTTAATTAGTCACATGCGCCGAATACAACAGGTGTAGTAGACCTTACAGTGAAATACTGAATACAACAGGTGTAGTAGACCTTACAGTAAAATGCTGAATACAACAGGTGTAGTAGACCTTACAGTGAAATGCTGAATACAACAGGTGTAGTAGACCTCACAGTGAAATGCTGAATACAACAGGTGTAGTAGACCTTACAGTGAAATGCTTGGTTACGAGCCCCTAACCGACAGTGCAGTTTTAAAAAATATGGATAAGAAAGAGATAAAAGTAACAAGTAATTAAAGAGGAGCAGTTAAAAGAACAATATATACAGGGGGGTGCCGGTACAGAGTCAATGTAACGGCTATATACAGGGGGGTGCCGGTACAGAGTCAATGTGCGGGGGCACCGGTTAGTTGAGGTAGTATGTACATGTAGGTAGAGTTAATTAAAGTGACTACTTTAATCACTACTTGTATTTGTGAGAGGTATTGACATGTTTAAAGCACAGAGCCTTCTGTTTGAACTACTGGCACACAACTCAGACACCCACCCATACCCCACAAGACATGCCACCAGAGGTCTCTTCACAGTCCCCAAGTTTCAGAACAGACTATGGGAGGCGCACAGCACTACATAGAGCCATGACTACATGGAACTATATTTCACATCAGGTAACTCATGCAAGCGGTAATATTACATTTAAAAAACAGATAAAAATACACCTTATGGAACAGCAGGGATTGTGAAGCAACACGAACACAAGACACATGTATGCACACACACTAATAACATATGCACTATACACACACAATAACATAAGCACTATACACACACGTACACATGGATTTAGCACTGTAGATATGTGGTATTGGATTAGGGGCCTGTGTTGTGAAATCTGTTATGAATGTGTTGTAATATTTTTTAAATTGTATAACTCCCTTAGTTTTACAGAACCCCAGGAAGAGTAGCTGCTGCCTTGGCCGGAACTAAATGAGGATCCATAATAAACCCCAGGAAGAGTAGCTGCTGCCTTGGTAGGAACTAATGGGGGTCCATAATAAACCCCAGGAAGAGTAGCTGTTGCCTTGGCAGGAACAAATGTGGATCCATAATAAACCCCAGGAAGAATAGCTGCTGCCTTGGCAGGAACTAATGGGGATCCATAATAAACCCCAGGAAGAATAGCTGTTGCCTTGGCAGGAACAAATGTGGATCCATAATAAACCCCAGGAAGAATAGCTGCTGCCTTGGCAGGAACTAATGGGGATCCATAATAAACCCCAGGAAGAGTAGCTGCTGCCTTGGCAGGAACTAATGGGGATCCATAATAAACCCCAGGAAGAGTAGCTGCTGCCTTGGCAGGAACTAATGGGGATCCATAATAAACCTCAGGAAGAATAGCTGTTGCCTTGGCAGGAATTAATGGGGATCCATAATAAACCCCAGGAAGAGTAGCTGCTGCCTTGGCAGGAACTAATGGGGATCCATAATAAACCCTAGGAAGAGTAGCTGCTGCCTTGGCAGGAACTAATGGGGATCCATAATAAACCCTAGGAAGAGTAGCTGCTGCCTTGGCAGGAACTAATGGGGATCCATAATAAACCCTAGGAAGAGTAGCTGCTGCCTTGGCAGGAACTAATGGGGATCCATAATAAACCCTAGGAAGAATAGCTGCTGCCTTGGCAGGAACTAATGGAGATCCATAATAAATACAAATACTTCCTATTCTTGAAGACTGGAAATCTGACAGTTTATTCTGTAGGCCTGAAGATACCTAATCGGATTATTATCTGTAGTAGAAAGACTGGAAATCTGACAGTTTATTCTGTAGGCCTGAAGATACCTAATCGGATTATTATCTGTAGTAGAAAGACTGGAAATCTGACAGTTTATTCTGTAGGCCTGAAGATACCTAATCGGATTATTATCTGTAGTAGAAAGACTGGAAATCTGACAGTTTATTCTCTAGGCCTGAAGATACCTAATCGGATTATTATCTGTAGTAGAAAGACTGGAAATCTGACAGTTTATTCTGCAGGCCTGAAGATACCTAATCGGATTATTATCTGTAGTAGAAAGACTGGAAATCTGACAGTTTATTCTCTAGGCCTGAAGATACCTAATCGGATTATTATCTGTAGTAGAAAGCAATGGGTTAGAAGAAGCCTAAATATCAAAACTCATGCAACATCCATTTGTGGCCAGTTTATGTAAACTCTAACATTGATTTATCCTGCAATAGATGTACAAGTAAATATCAATAGAAAAACAGGTCAAACAAACAAACATACATCTATACTGTCTGTCTATACTGTCTGTCTATACTGTCTGTCTATACTATCTATCTATCTATCTATCTATCTATCTATCTATCTATCTATCTATCTATCTATCTATCTATCTATCTATCTATCTATCTACCTGTCTGTCTGTCTGTCTGTCTGTCTGTCTGTCTGTCTGTCTGTCTGTCTGTCTGTCTGTCTGTCTGTCTGTCTGTCTGTACTATCTATCCGTCCGTCCGTCCGTCCGTCCGTCCGTCCGTCCGTCCGTCCGTCCGTCCGTCCATCTATCTATCTATCTATCTATCTATCTATCTATCTATCTATCTATCTATCTATCTATCTATCTATCTATCTACCTGTCTGTCTGTCTGTCTGTCTGTCTGTCTGTCTGTCTGTCTGTCTGTCTGTCTGTCTGTCTGTACTATCTGTCTGTCCGTCCGTCCGTCCGTCCGTCCGTCCGTCCGTCCGTCCGTCCGTCCATCCATCCATCCATCCATCCATCCATCCATCCATCCATCTATCTATCTATCTATCTATCTATCTATCTATCTATCTACCTGTCTGTCTGTCTGTCTGTCTGTCTGTCTGTCTGTCTGTCTGTCTGTACTATCTATCCGTCCGTCCGTCCGTCCATCTATACTATCTATCTATCTATCTATCTATCTATCTATCTATCTATCTATCTATCTATCTATCTATCTATCTATCTATCTAGCCATCACTCTATCTATAATGAACAAAAATATAAACGCAACATGCAACAATTTCAAAGATTTCTTTGAGCTACAGTTCATAGAAGGAAATCAGCCAATTGAAACAAATTCATTAGGCCCTAATCTATGGATTTCACATGACTGGGAATGCAGATATGCATCTGTTCGTCACAGATACCTTATTAAAAAAACGGTAGGGGTGTGGATCAGAAAACCAGTCAGTATCTGGTGTGACCACCATTTGCCTCATGCAGCGCTACACATCTCCTTCACATTGAGTCGATCAGGCTGTTGATTGTGGCCTGTGGAAGGTTGTCCCACTCCTCTTCAATGGCTGTGGGAAGTTGCTGGATATTGGCGGGAAGTGGAACATGCTGTCGTGCACGTTGTTCCAGAGCATTCCAAGCATACTCAAAGGGGGACATGTCTGTCGAGTATGCAGGCCCTGGAAGAACTGGGACATTTTCAGCTTCCAGGAATTGTTTACAGATCCTTGCAACATGGGCCATGCATTATCATGCTGAAACATGAGGTGATGATGAATGGCACGACGATGGGCCTCAGGATCTCGTCACGGTATCTCTGTGCATTCAAATTGCCATCGATAAAATGCAATTGTGTCCGTTGTCCTTAGCTTAAGCCTGCCCATACCATAACCCCACCGCCACCATGGGGCACTCTATTCACAACCGCTTGCACACACGACGCAATGCACGTGGTCTGTGGTTGAGAGGCCAGTTGAACGTACTGCCAAATTCTCTAAAACGAAGTTAGAGGCGACTTATGGTAGAGACATGAACATTAAATTCTCTGACAACAGCTCCGGTGGACATTCCTGCAGTCAGCATGCCAATTGCACAACCCCTCAAAACTTGAGACATCTGTGGCATAGTGTCCTTTTATTGTCCCCAGCACAAGGTGCACCTTTGTAATGTTCATGCTGCTTAATCAGATTCTTGATATGCCACACCTGTCAGGTGGATGGATTATCTTTGTAAAGGAGAAATGCTCATTAACAGGAATGTAAACAAATTTGTGCACAACATTTTTGTGCGTATGGAAAGCTTTTTGTGCGTATGGAAAGTTTCTGGGATAATTTATTTCAGCTCAAGAAACATGGGACCAACACTTTACATGTTGCGTTTCTATTTTGTTCAGTATAATGTATAATGTTTTATATAATATGACTAAATGTGTTTATTTCTGTGCTGCAGGGGCAGTCAAGAAATGGAACAGCAAGGCCACAGAACATGACATAAGCAGAGCTGTGGGAGACCACCTCAAGCCCCTGGTAGAGCCGGGGGTGGTGTTTACCACTCCACCACGCCTTCAGCAGGCTGGAAAAGTGGAATTGATCTGTTTGATCCATTTGTTTGTTTCAGTTGTTGAATCCCTTGAAAAATGTTGAAATCAACAAAAATGCACTGGATTGGTTGAAAGTGATGCACAATTTTGACATAAAAACAGAATTGATACTGTTTTCATACTAAGATGGACCAAGATATACTTTTACACATATTTTTTCATTGGTTTTGCAAAAAGTCTGTTGATTCAAAGCTTTATTTATATGTATTATTTATTTTATTTATTTATATAGCACATTTTAGACATGGAAGCAAATCAATTCGCTTCAAAGAAAGAAATCATTTTAAAAAACGAATGAAAATAAAAATTGAAATCTTTACTACACAACAAACACAAGAGGATTAAAACTATAGAATAAAAACTGAAAGACTAATGAGCATTCTGAGGAAATGACATTGATTAAAATAGTAAGAATAGGATGTAATATCCAACCAGAAATATAAGCTTGTTTTACTACATTGTTAGTCAACAATATAATCGTAAAAACAAATTGTCAGTTGGTTGCATAAATAATTATGATTACTAAAATGTTACATGTAATGTAAATATGTTGAAATGTCAAAACCAAATGTACACTCCTTTGTTATTAGTATTGGCAATAATTAACTTAATGGTGAGGCATGGAATAATAAAACATGTATCTTTTGTCAGGCTGAATGTTTGAAATATGAGGTGATTTGAGTCATGCTTCTTCAGTAGTGGAATAAAGACAATTGGCACTTGAATGTTGCAAAGAAATACTGGAGTGATGTCAGATTGTTAATAAAAATTGTTCATGGACCCATTTTTTATACTCCATCCGTGGAATACAAAAGGTAAAAACGTTGATAAAAAAAATAAGTCTTTAATACTTTAAAAAAACAACGTAGATTTGACTTCGGTTTCTTCTTTACAATGACATTTTGCTAGAAATACCAAAGTCAAAACATAGTTTTAACGCGTCCAAATCAATAACCAATATGCAGAAACAGTTTGTGATATATTGAAAAACCTAAACATAAAATGTATGATCTACACAAACACACTTATAATCATATTCTTTGTATTATTAAAACGAGCACCTTTATAAACTGTACAAGCACCAAAAACACTGTTGTTTTGACAAGTGGCAATAAATTACGGACATCGATCGGATAAAAAAAATCAGGTTGTATGTGCTGTTGAAACGAACACAACTAAAAAAAACACACGGAAATGGGAGATATCTTTTACCTCACTGATTAGAGGACTGCCTGCAGAAGACAGTCAGCTACATTTTGGAGAGACGCATTTACATTTAGGGGTCGCTAAACAAAGGAACGTGTTGCATTTACATTTTAGGGGTCGCTAGAACGAAGAGAAACGCAACACTTACTTGTCATCACTCATAACGATATCACGTTGAAATCAATTGCGCAAGAGGGGGGGAGATGAGCTTGCACGTCCCGTTAAAACTAACAGCTCAAACACCACACAGAATCTGGGAGTAATGTGCACATCACTGGTTAGAGGACAATTTGTAGAAAACATCTATCTACATTTTGAAGTGTTATATTTTGATTCAAGTGGGCCACCAACGTGGTAAGTGTAACACAGCTCTTTTTGTGTTAGTTACTTTTTGTTAAATCTCATAAATAGTACTCTTCCAATTCAGAGCCTGGATTTCCCCCCTGAGGCTAATATCCATATCATGTTGAAATCAATAGAACAGGGGACAAACGTTTAGGGTTCTACATTGTGACATTATTAACTAAAATAGTATAAGATTTCTTTCCTGTGTGAATTCTCTGCTGTGATTGTAATGTAGATGATTTTGAAAAGGTCTCCCCACAGTCAGAGCAGTAGATTCCCTCATGTGTGTGTTTTTAAATGTGCTATCAGGCTGCTTGAGTAAGCAAAACTCTTCCCACATTGAGTACAGCTATAAGGCTTCTCTCCTGTGTGTGTTCTCTGGTGTGATTTTAAATTTCCTGCGATAACAAAACTCTTTCCACAGTCAGAGCAGTGGAAAGGTTTCTCTCCCGTGTGTGTTCTCTGGTGTATAGTCAGCTGGCTAGGTGAAGTAAAACTTTTCACACATTGATCACAGCTATATGTTTTCTCTGCAGTGTGAATTCTCTGGTGTACTTTAAGTGAATCTGATCTTGAATAACTCTTCCCACAGTCTGAGCAGCAATGGGATTTATCTCCAGTGTGAATTCTCTGGTGTACTTTAAGTGAATCTGATCTTGAATAACTCTTCCCACAGTCAGAGCAGTGGTGAAGTTTCTTCTTCCCTGTGGGTTTCCGTTGGTGTTTCTTGAGGTGTTCTGATGTGGAGAGTCTCTTCTCTGCATCATGATGTTGTTGAGACTCTCCAGAGGATCCACGATAGTCCCGTCTTTCTCCTGTGTGAACAACAAAGTCAGACAGATGGTTAAAGGCCCACAACAGCAGAAATCCACTGTTCATTTTAGCTAAAAGGTGATGATGTGTGTGTACAAACTTATTTAACAATTGTCTTAATGATTTCTGCCCAGTGCTCGACCTATAAGCCCAGACAGATAGTGGAGCGTGGGAAAGCAAGTACAATACAAACCAAGAAAAGGGAAATAAATTAAGCAAGCAAGAAAAGCCATATTTAGTCTTATTTTTTCCACATAAGTATATTGGATGATTGTAGGCTAGAAATACAGTATTACAGTTGCAGAAATCTGCAGCTACACTACTTCCAGTCACCAATATTGGCCCCTTTCTGTGTTTGCTAAAGTTACTGCACGAGGGCGATGCACATGCAATTTGGTTGTAGAAACTCCTCCCTGCTAATGAGGAAACCGCTAGTTATGGATGTAGTATATCTGCTAATGAGGAAACTGCTAGTTATGGATGTAGTATATCTGGTAATGAGGAAACTGCTAGTTATGGATGTAGTATATCTGCCTGGAGAAAAAATGGTGAGCGAAGATTTTAGTTTTTCACAATGTATTCTGAATATTACAGCATATGCTATCCAGCGCAAGATCAGGAGTGCTCCTCAAGGAAACTCACATTAAGTTCTGTGTCTATTCACTAACTCACCAACGTGATGGAAAACTCAGGGGATTTCTCATAGGCTGACAGCAAAAATAGCCTCCATTTCCAGGTTGCTTATGAGTGCATTTCACACTACTATTGGACTAGAATTGTAAGGCTCGTTTGAATGTCCTGCTTAATATAAATGTTTGTGTCATCCTCGCAATTCAACTTCTTCATACTTAAAAAACACTTCTACTTCAACCAGTAAAATGCTCTTTGGCTAACTTTGCTACCAGCCTGTCAATGAGCATTAGCATTCAAGCTAACAACTGCTGCATCCAAAATAGGTATTTTGCAACTATCACAACCAAATATTATCTTAGCGACTGTTCAAGCAATAATCAAAACAACAATTGTAAAGCCATCTCAAATCAACTGCTTTATACTGTTGGATTCTAGCTTGAATGTAACTATTCGTACCAGAACTTATTGATTACTTTACATGTATAATGAATGTATGTGTTGAGGTCAATGAAGGATAAGGTCGAGGCAGATGGAAAGTTACTGAGTGAGATAAGGGGGAGTGCAGAAAGTCAAAACATGTTCTTGTTAAATCTCATTGCTCCAAAATGAGGGAGGCAAAGGGTAACAGTCCTTGTTTCAGTCACTGACAGCCGTGGAGCAGGGACTCAGCCCGAGGTCAGGTCAGGTGACGTGAGAAGGAACAGTTCTGTTAAAACACATATATACTTACATACACACAAAGGTTCTAGCAGGAGGTGGGGCCATGACTACACCAGTGAGAGGAGCCAATGAAGTTGCTGAATAGCAAACATAGATGAATTGGCTGTCCTGACTAGCAAACAGAGATGAATTGGCTGTCCTGACTAGCAAACAGAGATGTATTGGCTGTCCTGACTAGCAACATAGATGAATTGGCTGTCCTGACTAGCAAACAGAGATGAATTGGCTGTCCTGACTAGCAAACAGAGATGTATTGGCTGTCCTGACTAGCAACAGAGATGTATTGGCTGTCCTGACTAGCAACAGAGATGTATTGGCTGTCCTGACTAGCAAACGAGATGTATTGGCTGTCCTGACTAGCAAACAGAGATGTATTGGCTGTCCTGACTAGCAAACAGAGATGTATTGGCTGTCCTGACTAGTAACAGAGATGTATTGGCTGTCCTGACTAGCAAACAGAGATGTATTGGCTGTCCTGACTAGTAACAGAGATGTATTGGCTGTCCTGACTAGCAAACAGAGATGTATTGGCTGTCCTGACTAGCAACAGAGATGTATTGGCTGTCCTGACTAGCAACAGAGATGTATTGGCTGTCCTGACTAGCAAACAGAGATGTATTGGCTGTCCTGACTAGTAACAGAGATGTATTGGCTGTCCTGACTAGCAAACAGAGATGTATTGGCTGTCCTGACTAGCAACAGAGATGTATTGGCTGTCCTGACTAGTAACAGAGATGTATTGGCTGTCCTGACTAGCAAACAGAGATGTATTGGCTGTCCTGACTAGTAACAGAGATGTATTGGCTGTCCTGACTAGTAACAGAGATGTATTGGCTGTCCTGACTAGCAACAGAGATGTATTGGCTGTCCTGACTAGTAACAGAGATGTATTGGCTGTCCTGACTAGTAACAGAGATGTATTGGCTGTCCTGACTAGTAACAGAGATGTATTGGCTGTCCTGACTAGTAACAGAGATGTATTGGCTGTCCTGACTAGCAAACAGAGATGTATTGGCTGTCCTGACTAGCAACAGAGATGTATTGGCTGTCCTGACTAGCAAACAGAGATGTATTGGCTGTCCTGACTAGCAAACGAGATGTATTGGCTGTCCTGACTAGCAAACAGAGATGTATTGGCTGTCCTGACTAGCAACAGAGATGTATTGGCTGTCCTGACTAGCAAACAGAGATGTATTGGCTGTCCTGACTAGCAAACAGAGATGTATTGGCTGTCCTGACTAGCAAACAGAGATGTATTGGCTGTTCTGACTAGCAACAGAGATGTATTGGCTGTCCTGACTAGTAAGGTGTTGACTCCCCGTAGTAGGAGGGTATAAATATATGCGCTTCTGTAAACATATGGTCTTTGCAGCTGTATGACCCAGTGGATGAATAAACTTGGTTTGAGCTTTTTTCTAGTCATCTGTGAGTTTTTACTCTGTTTGTAACAATACTTTAAAAAACACTTCAACTTCAACCAGTAAACTGCTCTGTGGCTAGCTTTGCTACAAGCCTGTCAGTGAGCATTTAGCATTCATGCTAACAACGGCTGCATCCAAAATAGGTATTTTGCAACTATCAGAAACAAAATATTATCTTTGCGACTTTTCAAGGAATATTCAAAACAACAATTGTAAGCCTATGAGAACCCAACAAAAAGTGTTTTTGTTTAGAAGTAATAACCTGGTAAATCTAGACTGTTGAATGGTCCCAGATGGTGAACAGTTTATTTAGAAGTAATAACCTGGTAAATCTAGACTGTTGAATGGTCCCAGATGGTGAACAGTTTATTTAGAAGTAATAACCTGGTAAATCTAGACTGTTGAATGGTCCCTGATGGTGAACGTCAGTTAATTTCCCCCACGGTGGCCGTTGTACTTGTTTATGACGTGACTCGGAGTCATCGGGTTGTCATGGGCTGCATGGGGTGTTTTGGTTTCACTCTGGGTTGAGTCGACAAACAGAGAGGAGACAAAGACTCTCCTATTTCAGCGGCTGATAATACAGGGGGCGATCCAGGATTGGTCCATTTTGGTTTTAAAATTTCATGCAGTTCCACATATGAACTCACAGGGACAGAACACTTTATACACTGAGTGTACAAAACATTAGGAACACCTGCTCTTTCCATGACAGACTGACCAGGTGAATCCAGGTGAAAGATATGATCCTTATTGATGTCACTTGTTAAATCTCATAAAAAGTTATACAAGTAACTAAGCTATTTGGAGGCCAGATATCCCAGCTCATAAAGTTATATAAGTAACTAAACTATGTGGAGGCCAGATTTCAGCTCATAAAGTTATATAAGTAACTAAACTATTTGGAGGCCAGATATCCCAGCTCATTAAGTTATATAAGTAACTAAACTATTTGGAGGCCAGATATCCCAGCTCATTAAGTTATACAAGTAACTAAACTATTTGGAGGCCAGATATCCCAGCTCATTAAGTTATATAAGTAACTAAACTATGTGGAGGCCAGATTTCAGCTCATAAAGTTATATAAGTAACTAAACTATGTGGAGGCCAGATTTCAGCTCATAAAGTTATATAAGTAACTAAACTATGTGGAGGCCAGATCTCAGCTCATTAAGTTAAACAAGTAACTAAACTATTTGGAGGCCAGATATCCCAGCTCATTAAGTTATATAAGTAACTAAACTATTTAGAGGCCAGATATCCTAGCTCATTAAGATAAACAAGTTACTCAAAAATGCTACTCAGTTTGCCGCTCAAAGCAAATATTAGACAGCAGGGCTCTTGATCCAGGAAGTGATTATCTGCTGTTACCAAGCAACGCTTGATCTTGGAAGAAGCTAACCACTTAGCTAGATAGCTACTACATTTACTGAACATAATATAAACACAACAGGCAATAAGGAAATCAGTCAATTGAAATAAATAAATTAGACCCTAACCTATGGATTTTACATGACTGGGCAGGGCCAGCAAAAATGGGTGGGCCTGGGAGGGTAAAGGTCAATCCACTGGGGAACCATGCCCAGCCAATCTGAATGAGTTTTCCCCCAGAAAAGGGCTTAATGACAGTCATAAATACTCAACACCAAATTCTTTAAAATGATGTTGGAGGCGGCTTATTGTAGAGAAATTAACATTCAACTCTCGGGCAACAGCTGTGGTGGAAATTCCTGCAGTCAGCATGCCAATTACACTGCTCTCCCTTAAAACTTGATACATCTGTGGCATTGTGTTGTGTGACAAAACTGCACTTTTAGAGTGGCCTTTTGCTGTCAGATCCAGAATTGATGTGTTTCTCATTTCTCCCCCCGTTTACAGAATGTAAAAGATCTAATGCCATTAAGATGGAGTTACTACACACAGTAAAAATAAGAAACAAGAAGCAACATTTTTTGATAGATGAGCTTTTGAATAAATGTAAAATATTTTGGGAGAAGGATTTTAAATGTATTTTTTTTTTTTTAACTAGGCTACCTGCCACCCCAATAAACCATTTAAACTATTTATTTTCAGTATTTTAATAAATGTGAATATTTTTTGCAACTTTTTTAGTAAATACCTGCAGTCAAATTGTCAGGTTTCATACACATTTTGACAGGCAAGTCAGTTAAGAACAAATTATTATTTACAATGTCGGCCTACCAGGGAACAGTGGGTTAACTTCCTTGTTCAGGGGGCAGAACGACAGATTTTTACCTTGTCAGCTCGGGGATTCGATCCAGCAACCTTTCGGTTACGAGCCAGCTCTAACCACTAGGCTACCTGCCGCCCCAATACCCGTTTAAACTATTTTTTTCAGTATTTCAATAAATGTTAATATTTTTAGCTACTTTTTTAGTAAATACCTGCAGTCAAATCGTTCAGGTTTCCTACACATTTTGACAGTTGGAATTTCATGACATCTCCATGACTTTTAACGTAATTTCCATGACCAACAATTTGCAGCGTCTCTATGTATGTTATGAAAAGTAAGAGTGGTATCGACACCATGGGAGGCTGATCTCTCTCTATGTATGTTATGAAAAGTAAGCATGATGTAGTAAGGACACCATGGGAGGCTGTAGTAAGGACACCATGGGAGGCTGTAGTTAGGGAACCATGGGAGGCTGTAGTAAGGACACCATGGGAGGCTGTAGTTAGGGAACCATGGGAGGCTGTAGTAAGGACACCATGGGAGGCTGTAGTAAGGACACCATGGGAGGCTGTAGTAAGGACACCATGGGAGGCTGTAGTTAGGACACCATGGGAGGCTGTAGTTAGGACACCATGGGAGGCTGTAGTTAGGACACCATGGGAGGCTGTAGTTAGGACACCATGGGAGGCTGTAGTTAGGACACCATGGGAGGCTGTAGTTAGGACACCATGGGAGGCTGTAGTTAGGACACCATGGGAGGCTGTAGTTAGGACACCATGGGAGGCTGTAGTTAGGACACCATGGGAGGCTGTAGTAAGGACACCATGGGAGGCTGTAGTAAGGACACCATGGGAGGCTGTAGTTAGGACACCATGGGAGGCTGTAGTTAGGACACCATGGGAGGCTGTAGTTAGGACACCATGGGAGGCTGTAGTTAGGACACCATGGGAGGCTAAGTTAGGACACCATGGGCAGCTGTAGTAAGGACACCATGGGAGGCTGTAGTAAGGACACCATGGGAGGCTGTAGTAAGGACACCATGGGAGGCTGTAGTAAGGACACCATGGGAGGCTGTAGTTAGGACACCATGGGAGGCTGTAGTTAGGACACCATGGGAGGCTGTAGTTATGACACCATGGGAGGCTGTAGTTAGGACACCATGGGAGGCTGTAGTTAGGACACCATGGGAGGCTGTAGTTAGGACACCATGGGAGGCTGTAGTTAGGACACCATGGGAGGCTGTAGTTAGGACACCATGGGAGGCTGTAGTTAGGACACCATGGGAGGCTGTAGTTAGGACACCATGGGAGGCTGTAGTTAGGACACCATGGGAGGCTGTAGTTAGGACACCATGGGAGGCTGTAGTTAGGACACCATGGGAGGCTGTAGTAAGGACACCATGGGAGGCTGTAGTTAGGACACCATGGGAGGCTGTAGTAAGGACACCATGGGAGGCTGTAGTAAGGACACCATGGGAGGCTGTAGTAAGGACACCATGGGAGGCTGTAGTAAGGACACCATGGGAGGCTGTAGTTAGGACACCATGGGAGGCTGTAGTTAGGACACCATGGGAGGCTAAGTTAGGACACCATGGGCAGCTGTAGTAAGGACACCATGGGAGGCTGTAGTAAGGACACCATGGGAGGCTGTAGTAAGGACACCATGGGAGGCTGTAGTAAGGACACCATGGGAGGCTGTAGTTAGGACACCATGGGAGGCTGTAGTTAGGACACCATGGGAGGCTAAGTTAGGACACCATGGGCAGCTGTAGTAAGGACACCATGGGAGGCTGTAGTAAGGACACCATGGGAGGCTGTAGTAAGGACACCATGGGAGGCTGTAGTAAGGACACCATGGGAGGCTGCTCTCTGATCCCACGTACCAGCTCATTAAATATATCAAAGGTCCTTGTAGAATGTTGCGTTTATATTTTTAGTTCAGTATTATTAGAGTGTTCCGGATTTACATTTACTACGTTACGTCTCCCAGGTCAACGGCCTGGTGTAGGATCCTTTAGGGCCAGAGTAGTGGGATGGCCTGGTGTAGGATCGTTTAGGGCCAGAGTAGTGGGATGGCCTGGTGTAGGATCGTTTAGGGCCAGAGTAGTGGGATGGCCTGGTGTAGGATCCTTTAGGGATGGCCTGGTGTAGGATCGTTTAGGGCCAGAGTAGTGGGATGGCCTGGTGTAGGATCGTTTAGGGCCAGAGTAGTGGGATGGGCTGGTGTTGTATCCTTTAGGGCCAGAGTAGTGGGATGGGCTGGTGTTGTATCCTTTAGGGCCAGAGTAGTGGGATGGGCTGGTGGGTTTTGGGGGAAAGTGTATAGGTACAGGGTTAGATGGTAGATAGTGTATAGGTACAGGGTTAGATGGTATATAGTGTATACTATACAGGGTTAGATGGTAGATAGTGTATAGGTACAGGGTTAGATGGTATATAGTGTATAGTGTATAGGTACAGGGTTAGATGGTAGATAGTGTATAGGTACAGGGTTAGATGGTATATAGTGTATAGGTACAGGGTTAGATGGTATATAGTGTATAGGTACAGGGTTAGATAGTGTATAGGTACAGGGTTAGATAGTAGATAGTGTATAGGTACAGGGTATACACTATCTACCATCTAACCCTGTACCTATACACTATACACTATCTACCATCTAACCCTGTACCTATACACTATATGTAACGGATGTGAAATGGCTAGCTAGTTAGCGGGTACGCGCTAGTAGCATTTCAATCAGTTACGTCACTTGCTCTGAGACATTAAGTAGGGTTGCCCCTTGCTCTGCAAGAGCCGTGGCCTTTGTGGAGCGATGGGTAACGATGCTTCGTGGGCGACCGTTGTTGATGTGTGCAGAGGGTCCCTGGTTCGCACCCGTGTCGGGGCGAGGGGACGGTTTAAAGTTATACTGTTACATATACACTATCTACCATCTAACCCTGTACCTATACACTATCTACCATCTAACCCTGTATAGTATACACTATCTACCATCTAACCCTGTATAGTATACACTATCTACCATCTAACCCTGTATAGTATACACTATCCACCATCTAACCCTGTATAGTATACACTATCTACCATCTAACCCTGTATAGTATACACTATCTACCATCTAACCCTGTATAGTATACACTATCTACCATCTAACCCTGTATAGTATACACTATCTACCATCTAACTCTATAGTATACACTATCTACCATCTAACCCTGTATAGTATACACTATCTACCATCTAACTCTGTATAGTATACACTATCTACCATCTAACCCTGTACCTACACACTATACACTATATACCATCTAACCATGTACCTATACACTATCTACCATCTAACCCTGTACCTATACACTATATACAATCTAACCCTGTACCTATACACTATCTACCATCTAACCCTGTACCTATACACTATCTACCATCTAACCCTGTACACTATCTACCATCTAACCCTATACACTATCTACCATCTAACCCTGTACCTATACACTATATACAATCTAACCCTGTACCTATACACTATCTACCATCTAACCCTGTACCTATACACTATATACCATCTAACCCTATACACTATCTACCATCTAACCCTGTACCTATACAATATATACCATCTAACCCTGTACCTATACACTATCTACCATCTAACCCTATACACTATACACTATATACCATCTAACCCTATACACTATCTACCATCTAACCCTGTACCTATACACTATCTACCATCTAACCCTGTACCTATACACTATCTACCATCTAACCCTGTACCTATACACTATCTACCATCTAACCCTGTACCTATACACTATCTACCATCTAACCCTGTATAGTATACACTATATACCATCTAACCCTGTACCTATACACTATCTACCATCTAACCCTGTACCTATACACTATCTACCATCTAACCCTGTATAGTATACACTATATACCATCTAACCCTGTACCTATACACTATATACCATCTAACCCTGTACCTATACACTATCTACCATCTAACCCTGTACCTATACACTATCTACCATCTAACCCTGTACCTATACACTATACACTATATACCATCTAACCCTGTACCTATACACTATATACCATCTAACCCTGTACCTATACACTATACACTATCTACCATCTAACCCTGTATAGTATACACTATATACCATCTAACCCTGTACCTATACACTATCTACTATCTAACCCTGTATAGTATACACTTTCTACCATCTAACCCTGTACCTATACACTATATACCATCTAACCCTGTATAGTATACACTATCTACCATCTAACCCTGTATAGTATACACTATATACCATCTAACCCTGTACCTATACACTATATACCATCTAACCCTGTATAGTATACACTATATACCATCTAACCCTGTACACTATCTACCATCTAACCCTGTACCTATACACTATCTACCATCTAACCCTATACACTATACACTATATACCATCTAACCCTATACACTATACACTATCTACCATCTAACCCTGTACCTATACACTATCTACCATCTAACCCTGTACCTATACACTATCTACCATCTAACCCTGTACCTATACACTATCTACCATCTAACCCTGTACCTATACACTATCTACCATCTAACCCTGTACCTATACACTATCTACTATCTAACCCTGTATAGTATACACTATCTACCATCTAACCCTGTATAGTATACACTATATACCATCTAACCCTGTACCTATACACTATATACCATCTAACCCTGTACCTATACACTATATACCATCTAACCCTGTACCTATACACTATATACCATCTAACCCTGTACCTATACACTATCTACCATCTAACCCTGTACCTATACACTATCTACCATCTAACCCTGTACCTATACACTATACACTATCTACCATCTAACCCTGTACCTATACACTATCTACCATCTAACCCTGTATAGTATACACTATATACCATCTAACCCTGTACCTATACACTATCTACCATCTAACCCTGTACCTATACACTATCTACCATCTAACCCTGTACCTATACACTATCTACCATCTAACCCTGTACCTATACACTATATACCATCTAACCCTGTACCTATACACTATCTACCATCTAACCCTGTACCTATACACTATCTACCATCTAACCCTGTATAGTATACACTATATACCATCTAACCCTGTACCTATACACTATCTACTATCTAACCCTGTATAGTATACACTATATACCATCTAACCCTGTACCTATACACTATCTACCATCTAACCCTGTACCTATACACTATCTACCATCTAACCCTGTACCTATACACTATCTACTATCTAACCCTGTACCTATACACTATATACCATCTAACCCTGTATAGTATACACTATATACCATCTAACCCTGTACCTATACACTATATACCATCTAACCCTGTACCTATACACTATCTACCATCTAACCCTGTACCTATACACTATCTACCATCTAACCCTGTACCTATACACTTTCTACCATCTAACCCTGTACCTATACACTATATACAATCTAACCCTGTACCTATACACTATCTACCATCTAACCCTGTACCTATACACTATCTACCATCTAACCCTGTATAGTATACACTATCTACCATCTAACCCTGTACCTATACACTATCTACCATCTAACCCTGTACCTATACACTATCTACCATCTAACCCTATACACTATACACTATATACCATCTAACCCTATACACTATCTACCATCTAACCCTGTACCTATACACTATCTACCATCTAACCCTGTATAGTATACACTATCTACCATCTAACCCTGTACCTATACACCATCTACCATCTAACCCTGTACCTATACACTATCTACTATCTAACCCTGTATAGTATACACTATATACCATCTAACCCTGTACCTATACACTATCTACCATCTAACCCTGTACCTATACACTATCTACCATCTAACCCTGTATAGTATACACTATATACCATCTAACCCTGTACCTATACACTATCTACCATCTAACCCTGTACCTATACACTATATACCATCTAACCCTATACACTATCTACCATCTAACCCTGTACCTATACACTATCTACCATCTAACCCTGTACTTATACACAGGGTTAGATAGTGGTGCAATTTCAAATTTTGTCATTCCCTTTTTTTTTGGTGACCAAAATATACAAAACTGCACTCAGACCTGCGACAGGCAGCAATACAACATCTAGTCTGACGAAAAGTCACATGAACCTGAATAAGGGTTCAACGATATGGCCGTTTTGATAGTGAGAGCGTGACCTTGCCCTCTAGTTCAACAACTGCAGTGTGAGTTTCTGTTTTAAGACAGTACTTACTGGGGTTCATCAAATGTCCAATATCCTCCTCTTCTTCTTCCAATATGACAGTTACCTCTCCCTCCTCCTTCTCTTCCTTCACTGCAACAGCCTCATCCTCTACTTGTTTTACTGTGACATCCTCTTCTTCTTTCTCTTCTTTCACGACAACGTTCAGCCACAGACCCTCTTTCTCCGTCCAGTAGACCTCCTCTTCTTTAGCAGGAGGAGAGTAGCTTAGTGAACTCATGGTCGGGGATGTTAGCTAACAGTTAGCTAGCTAGGCTAGTGCTAACTTAACCAGCCAGCTAGCTACGTTAGCTGACTAATAACAACAACGTAAATATGAAATTAAATGGGATAACTAGCTAGACGACAGAAGTATGTTTAAAACACAGTGGATAATATACAAGAATGCGTCTAAAGAGCTGCAATGTTTCAGCTAGCAAGCTACCGAGGTGGCTGACCACTGTCGTTTAACTATAAAATAACATGGCTGTCTAGCTGCGTTGTCCATAGTTACTACAGCCACAAAGTCAACATTGGCTAAATATTTATGAAAACAGAAATGTACTTTTGGTCTTAATTGAAGGTTAGGAATAATCTTAGCAGTGTGGTTAAGGTTTAAAAATCAGATTTTAAGAAGAGAAGTTGTAGAAATGGTTGGGGTTTAGCCATAATTATGACTTTATGACTGTGGTAACTAGTGACGACCGACTAGTTGATGTTGAAAAGAAACGTTCCTTCCACTATCACCACAGAACAATGAGACAGATAATTCACCGGATGTAGAAATATGAAGCATCCGCTTGGCGTTTCCACTCACTACAAAATAGTGTAATGTCTTTATTATTTTGGGAACTTCTGTGAGTGTAATGGTTACTGTTCATTTTTATAGTTTATTTCACTTGTGTATATAATCTACTTCACTTGCTTTGGCAATGTTAACATATTGAAATGACCCTGGGTTTATAAGCGCGGATATCGACTCTGCCGCTGGAGCAGGCTTTTGCGGCACAGCCGATAGCGCGCTGGACTTCGGGCTAGAAGGTCGAAGGTTCGCTCCCTGCCGTTTCATTACAATATGTTTCCCATGCCAATAAAGTTCCTTGAATTGAATTGAAATCCGGTAGTGGGAAAAGAAGGTACGAGATGGATTGTGACCTTTCTCTCTGACCCTCTGGTTCCTTTCATATAATGTGATATAATATTATTATTGAAATTAAAATAAAATCAATCATTGAAATTGTTTTAACTTTTAGTTATAAAATAAAACATTCCCTCATCTGCGTTACCCACTCCAATCAGCAGAGGGCGCTGTGGGTGTTTCAGGCAAGTCTGCCAGAATGTGACGTGGTGGTGAATCGGACTCTTCTTTAAACAACAACAGCTAGTCGGTCGTCACTAGTTACCACAGTCACAAAGTCTTAATTATGGCTAAACGCCACCCATTTCTACAGCTTCTCTTCTTAAAATGTCATTTTTAAACCTAACCTTAACCACATTGCTAATCTTATGCCTAACACTAACCTTAAATTAAGAAAAAAAATACATTTTTGTTTTCATACATATTTACGATAGCCAATGTTGACTTTGTGGCTGTGGTAACTATGGACAACCCAGCTAGACAGCCATGTTATTTTATAGTTAAACGACAGTGGTCAGCCACCTCGGTAGCTTGCTAGCTGAAACATTGCAGCTCTTTAGACGCGTTCATGTATATTATCCATTGTGTTTTAAACTCACTTCTGTCGTCTAGCTAGTTATCCCATTTAATTTCATATTTACGTAATTTCATATTTACGTTGTTGTTATTACCGTAGTCAGCTAACGTAGCTAGCTGGCTGGTTAAGGTAGCACTAGCCTAGCTAGCTAACTGTTAGCTAACATCCCCGACCATGAGTTCACTAAACTACTCTCCTCCTGCTAAAGAAGAGGGGGTCTGCTGGACGGAGAAAGAGGGTCTGTGGCTGAACGTTGTCGTGAAAGAAGAGAAGGAAGAGGAGGTTGTCACAGTAAAACAAGAAGTAGAGGATGAGGATGTTGCAGTGAAGGAAGAGAAGGAGGAGGGAGAGGTAACTGTCATATTGGAAGAAGAAGAGGAGGATATTGGACATTTGATTAACCCCAGTAAGTACTGTCTTAAAACAGAAACACCCACTGCAGTTGTTGAACTAAAGGGTAAAGTCACGTGGTAACAGAATCACACTCCCACAATCAAATCAATATTTATTATACAGCAAGCACATTTCAGGTTAATCATGTGCATTACAGGAAATAAAAACGAATGAAGAAAAAAACAGAAATATTTACTACACAACAAAAAAGAGGATAAAAAAAAATAAAAGAGTTACAATAAAAACGTAACTACTGTAATGAAACGGCAGGGAGCAGGTCTCGAACCCTCGACCTTCTAGCCCGAAGTCCGGCGCGCTATCGACTGTGGCGCAAAAGCCTGCTCTAGCGGCAGAGACGATTTCCACGCTTGTGAACCCAGGGTCGTTTCACTACTTTAGAAGCACGCTAAGGAAAAGCTAAAAAGGTGTGTTTTTAAAATCTCTTTTAAATATGTTCACAGTTTCGGCTCCCCTCAGGTTCTCTGAGAGGCTATTCCAGAGGCTGGGGGCATAGAGGCTGCCTCTCCATGCCTCTTGGTCCCCCTCAGGTTCTCTGAGAGGCTATTCCAGAGGCTGGGGGCATAGAGGCTGCCTCTCCATGCCTCTTGGTCCCCCTCAGGTTCTCTGAGAGGCTATTCCAGAGACTGGGGGCATAGAGGCTGCCTCTCCATGCCTCTTGGTCCCCCTCAGGTTCTCTGAGAGGCTATTCCAGAGGCTGGGGGCATAGAGGCTGCCTCTCCATGCCTCTTGGTCCCCCTCAGGTTCTCTGAGAGGCTATTCCAGAGGCTGCCTCTCCATGCCTCTTGGTCCCCCTCAGGTTCTCTGAGAGGCTATTCCAGAGGCTGGGGGCATAGAGGCTGCCTCTCCATGCCTCTTGGTCCCCCTCAGGTTCTCTGACAGGCTATTCCAGGGGCTGGGGGCATAGTAACTAAAGGCTGGGGGCATAGTAACTAAAGGCTGGGGGCATAGTAACTAAAGGCTGGGGGCATAGTAACTAAAGGCTGCCTCTCCATGTTTCTTGGTCCTAGACTTTGGGATTATAAAAACGCCCATATCTTCTTTTTATAATCAGAGCCAAGTCTTGCTCTTGTCAACCCTTCTTCTTCTTCATGTGACTTTTCACATGAAGAAGCTGTATTGATGCCTTTCGCAGGTCAGAGTGTGGTTTTGCACATTTTGGTCACTCCCCCCTAAAGGATCCTACACCAGGCCATCCCTAAATGATCCTACACCAGGCCATCCCACTACTTTGGCCCTAAATGATCCTACACCAGGCCATCCCACTACTTTGACCCTAAAGGATCCTACACCAGGCCATCCCACTACTTTGGCCCTAAAGGATCCTACACCAGGCCATCCCACTACTTTGGCCCTAAAGGATCCTACACCAGGCCATCCCTAAAGGATCCTACACCAGGCCATCCCTAAAGGATCCTACACCAGGCCATCCCTAAAGGATCCTACACCAGGCCATCCCACTACTTTGGCCCTAAAGGATCCTACACCAGGCCATCCCACTACTTTGGCCCTAAAGGATCCTACACCAGGCCATCCCACTACTTTGACCCTAAAGGATCCTACACCAGGCCATCCCTAAAGGATCCTACACCAGGCCATCCCACTACTTTGGCCCTAAAGGATCCTACACCAGGCCATCCCACTACTTTGGCCCTAAAGGATCCTACACCAGGCCATCCCACTACTTTGACCCTAAAGGATCCTACACCAGGCCATCCCACTACTTTGACCCTAAAGGATCCTACACCAGGCCATCCCACTACTTTGGCCCTAAAGGTCTACACCAGGCCATCCCACTACTTTGGCCCTAAAGGTCTACACCAGGCCATCCCACTACTTTGACCCTAAAGGTCTACACCAGGCCATCCCACTACTTTGACCCTAAAGGATCCTACACCAGGCCATCCCACTACTTTGACCCTAAAGGTCTACACCAGGCCATCCCACTACTCTGACCCTAAAAGTCTACACCAGGCCATCCCACTACTTTGACCCTAAAGGATCCTACACCAGGCCATCCCACTACTTTGACCCTAAAGGATCCTACACCAGGCCATCCCACTACTTTGTCCCTAAAGGTCTACACCAGGCCATCTACCTGGGAGGATGGAACCCCGTCTCCCAAAACAATAAATCAAGGTTAGGGAAGAGAGCATCTTTCAGCTGTCCTTTTGCATTTATTGATGGAAAGAAGATTGGATTGCCCGGACTTTAAGTGAATGTCTCAGTCTGACTTGAGAGTACAGACTGACTTAAACGCTGTGTTCTCAGGTATATTGCTACAATCAATTGAAATCGATGTGGTCCTACTCTTTCTAAGTCAAATGAAAACGCTACCAGTTAGTTAAATGACTCCTGAGTAAAGTCCATTGTCCTTATTACATTCACACTGTTTTCTATCAACAGGTTCTTTAAATGTTGTGGAAAACGGGTTCATCATATTGAGCACAACTACCTGGGTTTACAGCCTGGTCTCACAGACTAGACGTAACATTATCTCCCTTAAACATTTCCAAACAGATATATTTTCTGTAGTGCTTTGATCAGTCTCTACACTTCGACATCCCATGAAAGCAAAATTCTTAATTTTTAAAACATGATTTGAAGCTTTACATATAAAATTGTTATATGGTTTTTAGTTAAGACAGACTGACATGATTAAATAAAAAATATATAAATATATTTCAATCTGTATGTAACTAGGCAAGTCAGTTAAGAACAAATTCTTATTTACAATCACGGCCTCCTGCCGGGATGGGGGATGAAAAATAAATTCAATAAAAATATAGGCGTAAACACACATCACGACGAGAGACAACACGACATAAAGAGAGACCTAAGACGACAACACAGCATGGTAGCAACACAGCACGACAAGAGAGACAACACTACATAAAGAGAGACCTAAGACGACAACACAGCATGGTAGCAACACAGCATGGCAACATGGTAGCAGCACAAAACATGGTACAAACATTATTGGGCACAGACAACAGTACAAAGGGCAAGAAGGTAGAGACAACATTACATCAGGCAAAGCAGCCACAACTGTCAGTAAGAGTGTCCATGATTGTATTTATGATACATATATATATATATATATATATTGGCCGGATATATTGCCCGCACAATATATATATTGTGTGGTTTTAAGGTAAGAGACCGAGATGATTGTATATATGATACATATATATATATATATTATGTTATATGGTTTTTAGGTAAGAGACTGATATGATTGTATATTTATGTTATATATATTATGTTATATGGTTTTTAGGTAAGAGACTGATATGATTGTATATATATATTATGTTATATGGTTTAAGGTAAGACAGACTGATATGATTGTATATATGATGCATATACACTGCCGGTCAAAAGTTTAAGAACACCTACTCATTCCAGGGTTTTTCTTTATTTTTACTATTTTCTACATAGTAGAATAATAGTGAAGATGTCAAAACTATGAAATAACACATATGGAATCATGTAGTGATCAAAAGAGTGTTAAACAAATCAAAATATATTTTATATTTGAGAATCTTCAAACAGCCACCCTTTGCCTTTATGACAGCTTTGCACACACTTGGCATTCTCTCAACCAGCTTCATGAGGTAGTCACCTGGAATACATTTCAATTAACAGGTGTGCCTTCTTAAAAGTTAATTTGTGGAATTTATTTCCTCAACACGTTTGAGCCAATCAGTTGTGTAGTTAAAAGGTAGGGGTGCTATACAGAAGACAGCCCTATTTGGTAAAAGACCAAGTCCATATTATGTCAAGAACAGCTCAAATAAGCAAAGAGAAACGACAGTCCATCATTACTTTAAGACATGAAGGTCAGTCAATACGGAAAATTTGGAAAACTTTGAAAGTTTCTTCAAGTGCAGTCACAAAAACCATCAAGCGCTATGATGAAACTGTCTCTCATGAGGACCGCCACAGGAATGGAAGACCCAGAGTTACCTCTGCTGCAGAGGATAAGTTCATTAGAGTTACCAGCCTCAGAAATTGCAGCCCAAATAAATGCTTCACAGAGTTCAAGTAACAGACACATCTCAACATCAACTGTTCAGAGGAGACTGCGTGAATCAGGCTTTCATGGTCGAATTGCTACAAAGAAACCACTACTAAAGGACACCAATAAGATGAGACTTGCTTGGACCAAGAAACACGAGCAATGTACATTAGACCGGCGGAAATTTGTCCTTTGCTCTGGAGTCAAAATTTGAGATTTTTGGTTCCAACCGCGGTGTAATTGTGAGACGCGGTGTGGGTGAACGGATGATCTCAGCATGTGTATTTCCCACAGTAAAGCATCGAGGAGGTGGTGTTGGGGTGCTTTGCTGGTGACACTGTCTGTGATTTATTTAGAATTCAAGGCACACCTAACCAACATGGCTACCACAGCATTCTGCAGTGATACGTCATCCCATCTGGTTTGGTCTTAGTGGGACTATCATTTGTTTTTCAACAAGACAATGACCCAACACACCTCCAGGCTGTTTAAGGGCTATTTTACCAAGAAGGAGAGTGGCGGAGTGCTGCATCAGATGACCTGGCCTCCACAATCCCCCGACTTCAACCAAATTGAGATGGTTTGGGATGAGTTGGACCTCAGTGAAGGAAAAGCAGCCAACACGTTCTCAGCATATGTGGGAACTCCTTCAAGACTGTTGGAAAAGCATTCCAGGTCAAGCTGGTTGAGAGAAAGCCAAGAGTGTGCAAAGCTGTCATCAAGGCAAAGGGTGGCTGCTTTGAAGAAACTCAAATATAAATATATTTTAATTTGTTTAACACTTTTTTCTTGGTTAGTACATGATTTCATACGTGTTATTTCATAGTTTTGATGTCTTCACTATTATTCTACAATGTAGAAATATAGAAAAACCCTTGAATAAGTACGTTTTCTAAAACTTTTGACCGGTAGTGTATATTATGTTATTAGGTTTTCAGGTAAGACAAACTGATATGATTGTGTCTATGATGCAACATCATATAACATCTATAAACTCTGACCACTGGTTATTAGGTAATGTTCTATAAACTCTGACCACTGGTTATTAGTTCTATTAGTTAATGTTCTATAAACTCTGACCACCGGTTATTAGTTCTATTAGTTAATGTTCTATAAACTCTGACCACTGGTTATTAGGTAATGTTCTATAAACTCTGACCACTGGTTATTAGTTCTATTAGTTAATGTTCTATAAACTCTGACCACTGGTTATTAGTTCTATTAGTTAATGTTCTATAAACTCTGACCACTGGTTATTAGTTCTATTAGTTAATGTTCTATAAACTCTGATCACTGGTTATTAGTTAATGTTCTATAAACTCTGACCACCGGTTATTAGTTAATGTTCTATAAACTCTGACCACTGGTTATTAGTTAATGTTCTATAAACTCTGACCACTGGTTATTAGGTAATGTTCTATAAACTCTGACCACTGGTTATTAGTTAATGTTTTATAAACTCTGACCACTGGTTATTAGTTAATGTTCTATAAACTCTGACCACTGGTTATTAGTTAATGTTCTATAAACTCTGACCACTGGTTATTAGTTCTATTAGTTAATGTTCTATAAACTCTGACCACTGGTTATTAGTTCTATTAGTTAATGTTCTATAAACTCTGACCACCGGTTATTGGTTCTATTAGTTAATGTTCTATAAACTCTGACCACTGGTTATTAGTTAATGTTCTATAAACTCTGACCACTGGTTATTAGTTCATGTTCTATAAACTCTGACCACCGGTTATTAGTTCTATTAGTTAATGTTCTATAAACTCTGACCACTGGTTATTAGTTCTATTAGTTAATGTTCTATAAACTCTGACCACTGGTTATTAGTTAATGTTCTATAAACTCTGACCACTGGTTATTAGTTCTATTAGTTAATGTTCTATAAACTCTGATCACTGGTTATTAGTTAATGTTCTATAAACTCTGACCACTGGTTATTAGTTCTATTAGGTAATGTTCTATAAACTCTGACCACTGGTTATTAGTTCTATTAGTTAATGTTCTATAAACTCTGACCACTGGTTATTAGTTCTATTAGTTAATGTTCTATAAACTCTGACCACTGGTTATTAGTTAATGTTCTATAAACTCTGACCACTGGTTATTAGTTCTATTAGTTAATGTTCTATAAACTCTGACCACTGGTTATTAGTTCTATTAGTTAATGTTCTATAAACTCTGACCACTGGTTATTAGTTCTATTAGTTAATGTTCTATAAACTCTGACCACTGGTTATTAGTTCTATTAGTTAATGTTCTATAAACTCTGACCACTGGTTATTAGTTCTATTAGTTAATGTTCTATAAACTCTGACCACTGGTTATTAGTTCTATTAGTTAATGTTCTATAAACTCTGACCACCGGTTATTAGTTAATGTTCTATAAACTCTGACCACTAGTTATTAGTTAATGTTCTATAAACTCTGACCACCGGTTATTAGTTAATGTTCTATAAACTCTGACCACTGGTTATTAGTTAATGTTCTATAAACTCTGACCACTGGTTATTAGTTAATGTTCTATAAACTCTGACCACCGGTTATTAGTTAATGTTCTATAAACTCTGACCACCGGTTATTAGTTAATGTTCTATAAACTCTGACCACTGGTTATTAGTTAATGTTCTATAAACTCTGACCACTGGTTATTAGTTCTATTAGTTAATGTTCTATAAACTCTGACCACTGGCTATTAGTTCTATTAGTTAATGTTCTATAAACTCTGACCACTGGTTATTAGTTAATGTTCTATAAACTCTGACCACTGGTTATTAGTTCTATTAGTTCATGTTCTATAAACTCTGACCACTGGTTATTAGTTAATGTTCTATAAACTCTGACCACTGGTTATTAGTTCTATTAGTTAATGTTCTATAAACTCTGACCACTGGTTATTAGTTAATGTTCTATAAACTCTGACCACTGGTTATTAGTTAATGTTCTATAAACTCTGACCACTGGTTATTAGTTCTATTAGTTAATGTTCTATAAATTCTGACCACTGGTTATTAGTTAATGTTCTATAAACTCTGACCACTGGTTATTAGTTAATGTTCTATAAACTCTGACCACTGGTTATGAGTTAATGTTCTATAAACTCTGACCACTGGTTATTAGTTCTATTAGTTAATGTTCTATAAACTCTGACCACTGGTTATTAGTTAATGTTCTATAAACTCTGATCACTGGTTATTAGTTAATGTTCTATAAACTCTGACCACTGGTTATTAGTTAATGTTCTATAAACTCTGACCACTGGTTATTAGTTATATTAGTTAATGTTCTATAAACTCTGACCACTGGTTATTAGTTAATGTTCTATAAACTCTGACCAGTGGTTATTAGTTATATTAGTTAATGTTCTATAAACTCTGACCACTGGTTATTAGTTATATTAGTTAATGTTCTATAAACTCTGACCACCGGTTATTAGTTAATGTTCTATAAACTCTGACCACTGGTTATTAGTTATATTAGTTAATGTTCTATAAACTCTGACCACTGGTTATTAGTTAATGTTCTATAAACTCTGACCACTGGTTATTAGTTCTATTAGTTAATGTTCTATAAACTCTGACCACTGGTTATTAGTTAATGTTCTATAAACTCTGACCACCGGTTATTAGTTATATTAGTTAATGTTCTATAAACTCTGACCACTGGTTATTAGTTAATGTTCTATAAACTCTGACCACTGGTTATTAGTTCTATTAGTTAATGTTCTATAAACTCTGACCACTGGCTATTAGTTCTATTAGTTAATGTTCTATAAACTCTGACCACTGGTTATTAGTTAATGTTCTATAAACTCTGACCACTGGTTATTAGTTCTATTAGTTCATGTTCTATAAACTCTGACCACTGGTTATTAGTTAATGTTCTATAAACTCTGACCACTGGTTATTAGTTCTATTAGTTAATGTTCTATAAACTCTGACCACTGGTTATTAGTTAATGTTCTATAAACTCTGACCACTGGTTATTAGTTAATGTTCTATAAACTCTGACCACTGGTTATTAGTTCTATTAGTTAATGTTCTATAAATTCTGACCACTGGTTATTAGTTAATGTTCTATAAACTCTGACCACTGGTTATTAGTTAATGTTCTATAAACTCTGACCACTGGTTATGAGTTAATGTTCTATAAACTCTGACCACTGGTTATTAGTTCTATTAGTTAATGTTCTATAAACTCTGACCACTGGTTATTAGTTAATGTTCTATAAACTCTGATCACTGGTTATTAGTTAATGTTCTATAAACTCTGACCACTGGTTATTAGTTAATGTTCTATAAACTCTGACCACTGGTTATTAGTTATATTAGTTAATGTTCTATAAACTCTGACCACTGGTTATTAGTTAATGTTCTATAAACTCTGACCAGTGGTTATTAGTTATATTAGTTAATGTTCTATAAACTCTGACCACTGGTTATTAGTTATATTAGTTAATGTTCTATAAACTCTGACCACCGGTTATTAGTTAATGTTCTATAAACTCTGACCACTGGTTATTAGTTATATTAGTTAATGTTCTATAAACTCTGACCACTGGTTATTAGTTAATGTTCTATAAACTCTGACCACTGGTTATTAGTTCTATTAGTTAATGTTCTATAAACTCTGACCACTGGTTATTAGTTAATGTTCTATAAACTCTGACCACCGGTTATTAGTTATATTAGTTAATGTTCTATAAACTCTGACCACTGGTTATTAGTTAATGTTCTATAAACTCTGACCACTGGTTATTAGTTCTATTAGTTAATGTTCTATAAACTCTGACCACTGGTTATTAGTTAATGTTCTATAAACTCTGACCACTGGTTATTAGTTAATGTTCTATAAACTCTGACCACCGGTTATTAGTTAATGTTCTATAAACTCTGACCACCGGTTATTAGTTAATGTTCTATAAACTCTGACCACTGGTTATTAGTTCTATTAGTTAATGTTCTATAAACTCTGACCACTGGTTATTAGTTCTATTAGTTAATGTTCTATAAACTCTGACCACCGGTTATTAGTTAATGTTCTATGAACTCTGACCACCGGTTATTAGTTAATGTTCTATAAACTGTGACCACTGGTTATTAGTTCTATTAGTTAATGTTCTATAAACTCTGACCACTGGTTATTAGTTAATGTTCTATAAACTCTGACCACTGGTTATTAGTTCTATTAGTTAATGTTCTATAAACTCTGACCACTGGTTATTAGTTAATGTTCTATAAACTCTGACCACTGGTTATTAGTTAATTTTCTATAAACTCTGACCACTGGTTATTAGTTAATGTTCTATAAACTCTGACCACTGGTTATTAGTTAATGTTCTATAAACTCTGACCACTGGTTATTAGTTAATTTTCTATAAACTCTGACCACTGGTTATTAGTTAATGTTCTATAAACTCTGACCACCGGTTATTAGTTCTATTAGTTAATGTTCTATTAACTCTGACCACCGGTTATTAGTTCTATTAGTTAATGTTCTATAAACTCTGACCACTGGTAATTAGTTCTATTAGTTAATGTTCTATAAACTCTGACCACTGGTTATTAGTTAATGTTCTATTAACTCTGACCACCGGTTATTAGTTATATTAGTTAATGTTCTATAAACTCTGATCACTGGTTATTAGTTAATGTTCTATAAACTCTGACCACTGGTTATTAGTTAATGTTCTATAAACTCTGACCACCGGTTATTAGTTCTATTAGTTAATGTTCTATAAACTCTGACCACTGGTTATTAGGTAATGTTCTATAAACTCTGACCACTGGTTATTAGGTAATGTTCTATAAACTCTGACCACTGGTTATTAGGTAATGTTCTATAAACTCTGACCACTGGTTATTAGTTCTATTAGTTAATGTTCTATAAACTCTGACCACTGGTTATTAGGTAATGTTCTATAAATTCTGACCACTGGTTATTAGTTAATGTTCTATAAACTCTGACCACTGGTTATTAGTTAATGTTCTATAAACTCTGACCACCGGTTATTAGTTAATGTTCTATAAACTCTGATCACTGGTTATTAGTTAATGTTCTATAAACTCTGACCACTGGTTATTAGTTAATGTTCTATAAACTCTGACCACTGGTTATTAGGTAATGTTCTATAAACTCTGACCACTGGTTATTAGTTCTATTAGTTAATGTTCTATAAACTCTGACCACTGGTTATTAGTTCTATTAGTTAATGTTCTATAAACTCTGACCACTGGTTATTAGTTAATGTTCTATAAACTCTGACCACCGGTTATTAGTTAATGTTCTATAAACTCTGACCACTGGTTATTAGTTAATGTTCTATAAACTCTGACCACTGGTTATTAGTTAATGTTCTATAAACTCTGACCACCGGTTACTAGTTAATGTTCTATAAACTCTGACCACTGGTTATTAGTTAATGTTCTATAAACTCTGACCACTGGTTATTAGTTAATGTTCTATAAACTCTGACCACCGGTTATTAGTTAATGTTCTATAAACTCTGATCACTGGTTATTAGTTAATGTTCTATAAACTCTGACCACTGGTTATTAGTTAATGTTCTATAAACTCTGACCACTGGTTATTAGGTAATGTTCTATAAACTCTGACCACTGGTTATTAGTTCTATTAGTTAATGTTCTATAAACTCTGACCACTGGTTATTAGTTCTATTAGTTAATGTTCTATAAACTCTGACCACTGGTTATTAGTTAATGTTCTATAAACTCTGACCACCGGTTATTAGTTAATGTTCTATAAACTCTGACCACTGGTTATTAGTTAATGTTCTATAAACTCTGACCACCGGTTACTAGTTAATGTTCTATAAACTCTGACCACTGGTTATTAGTTCTATTAGTTAATGTTCTATAAACTCTGACCACTGGTTATTAGTTAATGTTCTATAAACTCTGACCACTGGTTATTAGTTCTATTAGTTAATGTTCTATAAACTCTGACCACTGGTTATTAGGTAATGTTCTATAAACTCTGACCACTGGTTATTAGTTAATGTTCTATAAACTCTGACCACTGGTTATTAGTTCTATTAGTTAATGTTCTATAAACTCTGACCACTGGTTATTAGTTAATGTTCTATAAACTCTGACCACTGGTTATTAGTTCTATTAGTTAATGTTCTATAAACTCTGACCACTGGTTATTAGGTAATGTTCTATAAACTCTGACCACTGGTTATTAGTTAATGTTCTATAAACTCTGACCACTGGTTATTAGTTCTATTAGTTAATGTTCTATAAACTCTGACCACTGGTTATTAGTTCTATTAGTTAATGTTCTATAAACTCTGACCACTGGTTATTAGGTAATGTTCTATAAACTCTGACCACTGGTTATTAGTTAATGTTCTATAAACTCTGATCACTGGTTATTAGTTAATGTTCTATAAACTCTGACCACTGGTTATTAGTTAATGTTCTATAAACTCTGACCACTGGTTATTAGTTCTATTAGTTAATGTTCTATAAACTCTGACCACTGGTTATTAGTTCTATTAGTTAATGTTCTATAAACTCTGACCATCGGTTATTAGTTAATGTTCTATAAACTCTGACCACTGGTTATTAGTTAATGTTCTATAAACTCTGACCACTGGTTATTAGTTCTATTAGTTAATGTTCTATAAACTCTGACCACTGGTTATTAGTTAATGTTCTATAAACTCTGACCACTGGTTATTAGTTCTATTAGTTAATGTTCTATAAACTCTGACCACTGGTTATTAGTTAATGTTCTATAAACTCTGACCACTGGTTATTAGTTCTATTAGTTAATGTTCTATAAACTCTGACCACTGGTTATTAGGTAATGTTCTATAAACTCTGACCACTGGTTATTAGTTAATGTTCTATAAACTCTGACCACTGGTTATTAGTTCTATTAGTTAATGTTCTATAAACTCTGACCACTGGTTATTAGTTCTATTAGTTAATGTTCTATAAACTCTGACCACTGGTTATTAGGTAATGTTCTATAAACTCTGACCACTGGTTATTAGTTAATGTTCTATAAACTCTGATCACTGGTTATTAGTTAATGTTCTATAAACTCTGACCACTGGTTATTAGTTAATGTTCTATAAACTCTGACCACTGGTTATTAGTTCTATTAGTTAATGTTCTATAAACTCTGACCACTGGTTATTAGTTCTATTAGTTAATGTTCTATAAACTCTGACCATCGGTTATTAGTTAATGTTCTATAAACTCTGACCACTGGTTATTAGTTAATGTTCTATAAACTCTGACCACTGGTTATTAGTTAATGTTCTATAAACTCTGACCACTGGTTATTAGTTCTATTAGTTAATGTTCTATAACCTCTGACCACTGGTTATTAGTTCATGTTCTATAAACTCTGACCACTGGTTATTAGTTAATGTTCTATAAACTCTGACCACTGGTTATTAGTTCTATTAGTTAATGTTCTATAAACTCTGACCACTGGTTATTAGTTAATGTTCTATAAACTCTGACCACCGGTTATTAGTTAATGTTCTATAAACTCTGACCACCGTTTATTAGTTAATGTTCTATAAACTCTGACCACTGGTTATTAGTTCTATTAGTTAATGTTCTATAAACTCTGACCACTGGTTATTAGTTAATGTTCTATAAACTCTGACCACTGGTTATTAGTTAATGTTCTATAAACTCTGACCACTGGTTATTAGTTCTATTAGTTAATGTTCTATAAACTCTGATCACTGGTTATTAGTTAATGTTCTATAAACTCTGACCACTTGTTATTAGTTCTATTAGTTAATTTTCTATAAACTCTGACCACTGGTTATTAGTTAATGTTCTATAAACTCTGACCACTGGTTATTAGTTAATGTTCTATAAACTCTGACCACTGGTTATTAGTTAATGTTCTATAAACTCTGACCACTGGTTATTAGTTAATGTTCTATAAACTCTGACCACTGGTTATTAGTTAATGTTCTATAAACTCTGACCACTGGTTATTAGTTCTATTAGTTAATGTTCTATAAACACTGACCACTGGTTATTAGTTAATGTTCTATAAACTCTGACCACTGGTTATTAGTTAATGTTCTATAAACTCTGACCACTGGTTATTAGTTAATGTTCTATAACCTCTGACCACTGGTTATTAGTTCTATTAGTTAATGTTCTATAAACTCTGACCACTGGTTATTAGTTAATGTTCTATAAACTCTGACCACTGGTTATTAGTTAATGTTCTATAAACTCTGACCACTGGTTATTAGTTATATTAGTTAATGTTCTATAAACTCTGACCATCGGTTATTAGTTAATGTTCTATAAACTCTGACCACTGGTTATTAGTTATATTAGTTAATGTTCTATAAACTCTGACCACTGGTTATTAGTTAATGTTCTATAAAACTCTGACCACTGGTTATTAGTTAATGTTCTATAAACTCTGACCACCGGTTATTAGTTAATGTTCTATAAACTCTGACCACTGGTTATTAGTTCTATTAGTTAATGTTCTATCAACTCTGATCACTGGTTATTAGTTAATGTTCTATCAACTCTGACCACTGGTTATTAGTTAATGTTCTATAAACTCTGACCACTGGTTATTAGTTAATGTTCTATCAACTCTGACCAGTGGTTATTAGTTCTATTAGTTAATGTTCTATCAACTCTGACCACTGGTTATTAGTTAATGTTCTATAAACTCTGATCACTGGTTATTAGTTAATGTTCTATAAACTCTGACCACTGGTTATTAGTTAATGTTCTATAAACTCTGACCTTTGGTTATTATGTTTGTCTTTGGCAGGCGAGAGACCAGACTCTCACTGTGACAGTGGAAAGGGTCCTTCAGGGGAACGAGACCCAGAGACGCCCAAACCAGCGAGACCACACCACTGCTCCCAGTGTAATAAAAGTTTTAAGTGGTTATGTAAGCTGAAAAAGCATGAGAAAATACACACAGGGGAGAAGCCTTTCCAATGCTCCCAGTGTGGAAAGAGTTTTACCCAGTTAGGGACCCTGAAAAGGCACGAGAGAATACACACAGGAGAGAAGCCGTTCCATTGCTCCCAGTGTGGAAAGGGATTTACACGGTTAGGAAACCTGAAAAAGCATGAGGGAACACACACTGGAGAGAACCCCTTACAATGCTCTCAGTGTGGAAAAGGTTTTACCAAGTTAGGGAACCTGAAGGATCATGAAAGGGCACACACAGGGGAGAACTCTTACCATTGCTCTGTGTGTGGAAAGGATTTTACCAAGTTAGGGAGCCTGAAAGTACATAAAAGAATACACACGGGAGAGAAACCTTTCCAATGTTCCCAGTGTGGAAAAGGTTTTACACGGTTAGGGCATCTGAAGGAACATAAAAGAATACACACAGGAGAGAAACCTTTCCAATGCTCCCAGTGTGGAAAAGGTTTTACCCTATTAGGGAACCTGAATATGCATGAAAAAACACACACAGGAGAAAAGCCTTTCCAATGCTCCCAGTGTGGAAAGAGCTTTACACAGTTAGGGAACCTGAAGGAGCATGAAAAGACACATACAGGGGAGACATCTTACCATTGCTCCCTGTGTGGAAAGGATTTTACACGGTTAGGGAACCTGAAAAGGCATGAGAGAATACACACACTCTTTCCACAGCGCCCAGTGAGGAACAGGAGTTGGAAACGGTTCAGGGAACAGAACCTAAAACTGGAAAAGAGCAAAACATTTGAGGAACAGAAACAGAACCGATAACGAAAGTGATCTCCACTGTTCAAGAACAGAACCGTTATTTTGAAAGCTTGAGAACCCGGTTAATATTATTTTAAAGTAATTGCCTAGTGCTAATCTAACTTTTCATAGTTCATATTCTGTTAAAGCCATACCCAAATAATGTCTACTCGTATTTTATACACCTGTGAGAAAAGGGTGTAGCTGAAATAGCAAACCCACTCATTTGAAGTAGTGTCCACATACTGTTGACCATGTGGTGTACCTCATCAATGTTCCCATCGGTATTATTCCACCATGTTAGAGAGAACACAGGTGCTGATTGTAAAAACACATTTGATTAATGCAAACGTTTTTTTCGGAATAAAAATAAAATGTGTAACGCCACTAGTGAACGTTCATTATATACATCTACGTATTGTTACATGTAGGAGCAGTATGGAGCTAGTCTGTTCAGTATATACATCTACGTATTGTTACATGTAGGAGCAGTATAGAGCTAGTTGCTTATTTTGATGCTTTCTGTTTGTTTGAATGACTGAATAAGAAGTTGCCTTAAATGCAGATCTGTTACATTTACATAGATGTTACATTTTTTTTTTTTTATTGTATTCTCACTCATTAAAAATCTTCACTAATCAATCAACACTTGCTTCTCTTTGTACGTCTCAATACAATATTGTTAGCTATTTAGATAAATACAATTTTAAAAAAACTTTGTCTGGAAATTATATGTATTTTCCATTTAGTTCCAGGACAGTAGCTTCAGCCCCACATCACACACAATTCTTATTGACTTTGAGCTACTTTTTGATTGGTTCTCATATGCATGCTATTTGCATGCGTAACGCCCACACACCTCCTCGTCATGTTGCTAATTATCCCTGTAATTATCCCTGTATATACTGTTACTGTATAATCACCATGAATTATCCCTGTATATACTGTCATTGTATTATCGCCATACATTATCCCTGTATATACTGTTACTGTATTATCACCATGAATTATCCCTGTATAGACTGTTACTGTATTTATTAATACCATGAATTATCCCTGTATAGACTGTTACTGTATTTATTAATACCATGAATTATCCCTGTATAGACTGTTACTGTATTTATTAATACCATGAATTATCCCTGTATAGACTGTTACTGTATTTATTAATACCATGAATTATCCCTGTATATACTGTTACTGTATTATCACATTTACATTTAAGTCATTTAGCAGAAGCTCTTATCCAGAGCGACTTACAATTGGAAAGTTCATCCTGGTCCCCCTGTGGGAATTGAACCCTGGTCCCCCCCCCCCGTGGGAATTGAACGCACAACCCTGGCGTTGCAAGCGCCATGCTCTACCAACTGAGCCACACAGGACCATGAATTATCCCTGTATAGACTGTTACTGTATTATCACCATGAATTATCCTTGTATAGACTGTTACTGTATTATCACCATGAATTATCTCTGTATAGACTTACTGTATTATCGCCATCAATTATCTCTGTATAGACTTACTGTATTATCGCCATCAATTATCCCTGTATATACTGTTACTAAATGTATTACATATGTATTCATGCAAACGCATCCTAATAACAACGACAACGTGTATAACCATCCTAATAACAAAGACAACATGTATAACCATCCTAATAACAAAGACAACATGCATAACCATCCTAATAACAAAGACAACATGTATAACCGTCCTAATAACAAAGACAACATGTATAACGCATCCTAATAACAAAGACAACATGCATAACCATCCTAATAACAAAGACAACATGTATAACCATCCTAATAACAAAGACAACATGCATAACCATCCTAATAACAAAGACAACATGCATAACGATCCTAATAACAAAGACAACATGCATAACCATCCTAATAACAAAGACAACATGTATAACCATCCTAATAACAAAGACAACATGTATAACGCATCCTAATAACAAAGACAACATGTATAACCATCATAATAACAAAGACAACATGTATAACCATCCTAATAACAAAGACAACATGCATAACCATCCTAATAACAAAGACAACATGTATAACCATCCTAATAACAAAGACAACAAGTATAACCATCCTAATAACAAAGACAACATGTATAACCATCCTAATAACAAAGACAACATGTATAACCATCCTAATAACAAAGACAACATGTATAACCATCCTAATAACAAAGACAACATGTATAACCTTCCTAATAACAAAGACAACATGTATAACCATCCTAATAACAAAGACAACATGTATAACCATCCTAATAACAAAGACAACATGTATAACCATCCTAATAACAAAGACAACATGTATAACCGTCCTAATAACAAAGACAACATGTATAACCTTGTAATAATTTTTAGATAACAACAACATTCAGTTTCCCATTGCTCCCATTCACCCACACAGGAGCTGAGCATAGGGTCTCTGTCGGGCACGCTCTGATCACAAAGTTGGTGAGCAGCCTTTTAAGCTAGCTAGCATAATGGCTCATTACCAAGTGGTCTTAAACATAAACAAATAACACATTTTACATTGTTTTAAACATGTTTGCTACTGACTAAATAACACACAGTAACATCTGTGACATTCTGACATGAAGAAATACATTCGAAATCGCATTCATACCTAAAATGAGGATATATGGAAATAAATAACTTGGAGATATAGCTACGGCTTCAAGTCACTTTAAGTTAAAAAAATATATATATATATTTCACCTTTATTTAACCTGGTAAGCTAGTTGAGAACAAGTTCTCATTTACAACTGTGACCTGGCCAAGATAAAGCAAAGTCACTAATGAGTGAGCTGGGAATCGCCGAGCGCCCCGATTAGAAATTCTTAGGTATAACCAATCAAAACTCAGATCGGACATCAATAGAGCACACAGATCGTTTTGTCAACATTTAGATAAATGAAAAGCATATTTACTTCCTGGTGGACATTATGATTCTGTTTTTTATTATTTAATTAGAATTAAAAGTGCCTTAATAATATCACACATGAGAAATGTCTGTTTCCATTGCAATCAATCCAAATTTCAATCAAATGTATTTATATAGCCCTTCTTACATCAACTGATATCACAAAGTGCTGTACAGAAACTCAGCCTGAAACCCCAAACAAGGCAGGTGTAGAAGCACGGTGGCTAGGAAAAACTCCCCTAGAAAGGCACTCAATCTGTCACGATCGTCTTTAGGTGAAAGAGAGGACCAAGGCGCAGCGTGATATAAATACATAGTTGTATTTATTTAAGAAAGATGAAGAACCCCTAAAACAAACTGACGACCGTGAAGCTATACAAAACAAATAAGTGCAGACACTGGCAACTTACAACATAGACAATTACCCACAACCTACCTAATGACTATGGCTGCCTAAATATGGCTCTCAATCAGAGACAACGATAGACAGCTGTCTCTAATTGAGAACCAATCCAGGCAACCATAGACTTACATAAACACCTAGAATGAACACAACCCCATGAACTCTACAAACCCCCCCTAGACAATACAAACACCCTATACGAGACAAAAACACACAAACATCCCCCATGTCACACCCTGATCTAACTAAAATAATAAAGAAAACAAAGATAACTAAGGCCAGGGCGTGACACAATCCAAATTTCAATCAAATGTATTTATATAGCCCTTCTTACATCAGCTGATGGCACAAAGTGCTGTACAGAAACTCAGCCTAAAACCCCAAACAGCAAGCAATGCAGGTGTAGAAGCACGGTGGCTAGGAAAAACTCCCCTAGAAAGGCAGGAACCTAGGAAGAAACCTAGAGAGGAACCAGGCTCTGAGGGGTGGCCGGTCCTCTTCTGGCTGTGCCGGATGGAGATTATAGCCATTCCATTCTCCTTCCTGGCTATAATTTACTACATTACAGGTCCCTCTCAAATGCCCGCTGGACAAGCTGGGATTTTCGTTGATGTGACATATGCTCTGTGTTCAGAGTCTGTGTTCACTGAATACGTACTTCAGGGTGGAGAAGGAGTTTCCACACATTGCTGTAGAGGCCTCAAAAAGGGTTCATTATGTTTCAGTGCCAACAGCACAGACAGCAATGCTGCTGACAAAGCCACCGCCGTATCTCTGAAGAACACGGAGTGGGGCTCCATTCATTGTTGCTGACTGTTGTTGGCAAATGTTCCATTGTGCAAGAATGTGCGAGTCACAATGAACTCTGCTTCCACTGGTTCGGTACTGGTTAGCTCCAACAGGTCGTCAGGTGCTAGTGGCTGGGGTATTGGAGGTGCAGGCGCTTGTTGTGATGTTACCCTCTTGCTGCTGGCGCTAAGCCCTGGCTCCTCTCCATCTTGTTGGTCAGCAGGTGGCGTGGGGGATGGGCAGGTATTACAATGGCTGCTAGGGTCCTCCAGCCTCGGTGGTTGGGCCTGTAGGCTGGTCGGTGAGCTTGGTATCGCTCTCGACATGGTGTTCCTCAGTTTTTGCTCTTGGCAGTGACCAGCCATTTTTTGGTTATCCATGCTGACCAAAGCTTAGCCAACTAGCTATAATTATTCAGAGTACAGCTTCCAAAACATATCGAAGCTAGTAGCTACTAGCTAGTCTATTGTTAGCTGTAGCTGTCTGAAAAAGTGATCAACCTTTTCCCCTTTCTGTGAGAAGAAAACCCTCCCTGGGATCCAATGAGCTTCCTAAACAAGATAATGAAGGCGGTACCTTATGACATTGCATGGCTAGGTGCCCAATCAGAATGCATTTTGGGGATTTTAAGTACTAAATATTACATTATTACATCTACTTACCTGGCCGCTCCTTAGATCATGAGTTCTCACCTGGCATGTAGCATCTGTCGTGGTCTGCGCTACTGACAGGCCCGCCAGCGCTACATTGGCAGAACCGGACAGGGTAATTCACATTCCATTTGTTATGTTTATGGGAAACAAAACTGGGGGAGGAGGAGGGGCACAAATACAAATTATATCTGGGGAATCCATGCCACCCCCTAGAGCCGGCCCCAGACTCAGACAAAATAAGTAAAGAACATAGGTTGAAAAGGAGTTTGATTGATACAGTCTGGTGTGTAAAGATGAAAAAAAACTAACATTTGATTTATCGTAGTTTTAATGAAATCACATCTGAATAAGACTGATTCAACCACTTTGTGCCCAGTGGGAAGAGTGAACTCTGTATTTTTGAGGTTCGCTGCATGACTGTCTGTTTATGTCACGAGAGAGCTCTTGTGGCACCTTTTGGGTGTAGTGAATTGCAATACAGTCAAGGTTACTGAGGTGAAGGATTAAACTGAAGCCTTAGTGGGAGGAAGCTCCATCAGGGTTACTGAGGTGAAGGATTAAACTGAAGCCTTAGTGGGAGGAAGCTCCATCACGATTAATGAGGTGAATGATTAAATTGAAGTCTTAGTGGAAGGAAACTCCATCACGGTTACTGATTCATTCCAACCAATCAGGGCTCTTGGACACACTCCGGGGCTCTGCCCCTGCACACCTTACGTTAGAGTGTGTTTTGCCGTCGAGAGAAAATAAGTGTTTGACGCTGATGGACCATTCACATGCTGTTTCCTTACTAAAGTGTTGTACATCCATAGGAATACCACACACTAATATAAAACCCTTCAATGGAAGCAGCTGTGTACGCATGTGTGTGTGTTGGAGACCAAATGACAGTAATGGGCCTCAACATGTTGTTCTAACCAGACAACAGCCTTAGTTCATCTCACCACGGTTTCATATTGGTGTGTGGTATTCCTGTACAACATGCACAACGTCAATGGTATCAGCAACTTTGTTTTTCTCTGCAGGCATAACTTACTGGCAGATGCGGATAGCCTCGAGCCACACATCCTCATTCTCCACCATTGAGTCTTAGGATCCATCTTCTTGTGTATCGTTCCAGATCAGTGAGGTGTCTATGGTTCCACCTTTTCCACACTATTTTCAACTTTAGACACTCTCATTTTCACATCCTTGATTTTACCTACATGCAAACTCCAGTCTTTTTTCCAGCCTTCCATTACCATGGTGTTTGCGCCTACCATTTTCACAATGACGTTGATGAGTAAGGAGAGGGTAGCCACGAAGAGCATGTTGTTTTTTTGGGAAACTGGAAGTTTGCACGGAGTAACCGGTAAAGAGGGGAACTCATAATATACAACAGCCGTCGAAAGTGTAAGATTATCTATATAGGGCAGAGCGAAGGCAGTTGTCTTTAAGCACGTTCCTCTCTTGTTGCTTAGCAATAGAACGGCTAGCTTCTTCCTCTCTCTTTCTGTCAAGACTTCGCATGGACAAGCAGAAATAAATTATCCACTTATCATTCCATTCACAGGGAAGTTCTTCATATCCCGAGCAAATAAAACCAATGATAGGAATGACTGGAAACTACTTTTATTATTTTTTATTATGGTGCGCAGCCATCTTGGCCCTCCCACCTATAAACAGCGTCTCTTCGAGCATATGAACTCGGTAGCACAGACTAGATCCATATTTTAGTATATTTTTTATTTATTTCACCTTTATTTAACCAGGTGAAGTTGAGAAATACTGCATTGTGGGACGATATCCGGAAATAAGTGAATAAATATGTAATAACGTTAATATAACAGTTTGTACTTGTAGGTAATCAGATCGTGACTACAATGAATTTACTACATCTTTAACCACATTGTGTTGTTACATTGGTGAGTAAAAACTCATGTCCCTTTATGGTAGCCACCCGACTGATTCAGAGGAATGCGGAAAACATATTTCAGTTGAATGCATTCAGTTGTACAACTGACTCGGTATCCCCCTTTCCCTTTAACTTGTTGTCTGAAAATAAAATATACATTTTACTCAACTGCGTTACCCACTCCAGTCAACAGATGGCGGTATGATACTTTAATAAGGCAATACTGCTACTGTGACGTATAATCTAGTGGACGGAACGCTTCTTTCAACAGCAGCAACAGACAATCAGTCACCTCGGTAGCTTGCTAGACAAAATAGCCGAACCAATAAAGCTCTTTAGACGCTTTCCTGTATATTAGCCACTGTGTTTTAAACACATTTCTGTCGTCTAACGTTAGTTAGTTATACCATTTACGGTCACATTTACGTTGTTATTAGTCAGCTAGCTGGCCTGCTAAGGTATCACTAGCCTAGCTACCTAACATCTCCGACCATGAGCTCACCAAGCTACTCTCCTCCTGTCAAAGAAGAGGAGGTCTGCTGGACGGAGAAAGAAGGTCTCGTGAAAGAGGAGGAGGAAGAGAAGGATGTTACAATACAAAAACAAGATGAGGGTGAGGCTGTTACCGTGAAAGAAGAAGAGAAATACGTTACAGTGAAAGAAGAGGAAGATGCGTTCAGAGTGAAAGAGGAGGATGTTACAGTGAAAGAAGAGGAGGAAGAGGATGCTGTTTTTGGAGTGAAAGAGGAGGAGGAGATGACTGTCACATTGAAAAAGGAGGAGGAGGAAGAAGAGGAGGAAACTGGATATCTGGGCCCCGTTTCCCAAAGGCATCTTAAGTTATCCAATGGTTCTAACGATGAACTTAGCCGTAAGATGGTTTTGAGAAACCGGGCCGTGATTAACACTGGTAAGTACTGTCTTAAAAACAGAGGCACAAACTCTGCAGTTGTTGAACTGATGTTTGGTGTTAAAGGGGAAATCTGCAGTTGCTACATCCATATTTTGACTTTTAAATTATTTATTTATAGCCATTGATTATTGAAGAATATAACACATGGCTCATGAGCTTAGTTCAACAGTTGTACCCCATCAGAACCCAGAATAAGCTTTTTTTTACAACAATGTTTAGAAACAATGTAAACCAACACTGTATCGCCTCAACATGGTTAAAACTATAATGTTGATATCATGGATGATTGGTCCTTGCATCCATAGGTCTGTCTGTCTGTAGTTACATTTCTCCAACCCCATAATCATCTTATTACCAAAACAGTGGAGGAATGACATATTTGTTATTGTTTGAACTGCAGATTGGTTGATTGATGTGTGGCTTTTTTAAAGGGGCAGACTAGGATTTAAACAGCAACAAAATGGCTGCCCAGAGACCTGGTTTGGTAAACAGCTGAGGGATGGGGACTGGAGAAATGTAACCACTCTCAAATTCATAGAGAAAGCTATTGTAGCAACCTTAACCCAACACCTAGCGACCTCGTCAAGAAGTTCAGACATCTTCTAAGAATTTGAGTGACTGTCAAGCCAACACCTTATAACTGTTACGCCAAGATGTCTGAACATCGTGATGAGGTCACTAGGTGTTGGGTTACGGTTGCTACAATAGCTTTTTTCTATGAATTTGAGAATAGTTACATTTCTCCAGCCCCCATCCCTCGTCTTATTACTAAAACAGTGGCAGAATGACAGCTTTGTTATTGTTTCAACTGCAGATTGATTGATGTGGGGCAACCTGGGATTTAATCAGCAACAAAATGTCAGCCCTGAGACTTGGTTTGGGAGTCGATATGTATGTGGTGGTGAGAGACTTACCTTACTGTATACTGTAGACTAACATTTGTTTATTAAACTGGTACCGGACTACGTTCAGACCAGTCTTGTCAGGCTTCTGTGTGTACACATGGTCGTGTTGGTGAGAGACTTACCTTTCCACAGAGGGATCATATTAGTGTGGAGCTAAAACTGTTCAGATGTATTTGTGAGAAGACCGATTTTCAGGTCTCATGATCTGACAAACACCGATGTATCTCTACCATCTTTTCACCGCAATTTAAACAGACAGATGTTTTATATATTTATTTAAAAGTCAGTTATAAACTTTTCTTATTTACAATGACGGCCTACTTGTAAATGGTGGGTTTTGTATTATGCTAATTAGATTTCAGGTCTAGGGGGTTAACTTGTCTCTGCCACCTTTCGACGCTGATGAGGAAGGCTGATATCGGCAGATGCAGTGGATTGAGATGCAGCCTCTATACAGACACAGATATCTGTACCTCTGCCACCTTTCGGTGAGGAAGGCTGATATCGGCAGTGGATTGAGATGCAGCCTCTATACAGGTACAGATATCTGTAGCTTAGACAGACAGATTCTGATGGTGATTTTAGTATTATACTAATTACGTTTCTGTGGGTGTGAACACATCGACTCTAGGGGGTTAACCTGTCTCCTCCCCCCTTCATCTTCACTGATTTGGACTGGATTTAACAAGTGACATCAATAAGGATCATAACCTTTAACCTCGTCAGTCTGTCATGGAAAGAGCAGGTGTTCATAGTGTTTTGTACACTCAGTGTATATATCAAATCAAATGTATTTATATAGTAGCCTTCTTACATCAGCTGATATCTCAAAGTGCTGTACAGAAAACCCAGCCTAAAACTCCAAACAGCAAGCAATGCAGGTGTAGAAGCACGGTGGCTATGAAAAACTCCCTAGAAAGTACAAAACCTAGGAAGAAACCTAGACAGGAACCAGGCTATGAGGGGTGGCCAGTCCTCTTCTGGCTGTGCTGGGTGGAGATTATAACATTTGTCCCTGTAAGTTCATAACTTACTGGCAGATGTGGATAGCTACATGAAATGTGTTTTTAATCATATAGTCTTCTGTCCCTGTAAGTTCACATGTGGAACTGCATGAAATGTGTTTTAGTTTCCCATCATTTAGAAATGTGATCCCAATGTCACACATTGACCTCTTTATTAATATAAAGACTCATATACAGTATAGCATTAGTTTAAAACCAAAATGGACCAATCCTGGATCGCCCCCTGTATTATCAGCAACTGAAATAGGAGTCTTTGTCTCCTCTCTGTTTGTCTACTCAACCCAGAGTGAAACCAAAACATCCCATGCAGTCCATGGCAACCCGATGACTCAGAGTCACGTCATAAACAAGTACAACGGTCACCGTGAGGGAAAATAGCTGCTGTTCACCATCTGGGACCATTTAACAGTCTAGATTTACCAGGTTATTACTTCTAAATAAACTGTTCACCATCTGGGACCATTCAACAGTCTAGATTTACCAGGTTATTACTACTAAATAAACTGTTCACCATCTGGGACCATTCAACAGTCTAGATTTACCAGGTTATTACTTCTAAATAAACTGTTCACCATCTGGGACCATTCAACAGTCTAGATTTACCAGGTTATTACTTCTAAATAAACTGTTCACCATCTGGGACCATTCAACAGTCTAGATTTACCAGGTTATTACTTCTAAATAAACTGTTCACCATCTGGGACCATTCAACAGTCTAGATTTACCAGGTTATTACTTCTAAATAAACTGTTCACCATCTGGGACCATTCAACAGTCTAGATTTACCAGGTTATTACTTCTAAATAAACTGTTCACCATCTGGGACCATTCAACAGTCTAGATTTACCAGGTTATTACTTCTAAATAAAATGTTCACCATCTGGGACCATTCAACAGTCTAGATTTACCAGGTTATTACTTCTAAATAAAATGTTCACCATCTGGGACCATTCAACAGTCTAGATTTACCAGGTTGTTACTTTTTGGGCTTCTCATAGGCTTGTTTTGATTATTGCTTGAACAGTCGCTAAGATAATATTTGGTTGGGATAGTTGCAAAATACCTATTCTGGATGCAGCAGTTGTTAGCTTGAATGCTAACGCTCATTGACAGGCTGGTAGCAAAGCCAAAGATAATTTTAGTGGTTGAATTGTTTTTTAATTATAAAGCAGTTGATTTGCGACAATGACGCAAAACATTAGATTAAGCAGGACATTTAAACGAGCCTTACAATTTATAATCCGAAAGTAGCGTTAAATGCGTAAGCGGCAGGTGGCTTAGTGGTTAGAGCATTGGGCCAGTAACCGAAAGGTTGCTAGATCGAATCCCTGAGCTGACAAGGTAAAAAACAGTTGTTCTGCCCCTGAACAAGGTTAACCCACTGTTCCACTGTTCCAAAGCTGTTCTTAACTGACTTGCCTAGTTTACATCCCTGTTAGGGAGCATTTCTCCTTTGCCAAGATAATCCATCCAGGTGTGGCTTATCAAAAAGCTGATTAAACGACATGATCATTACACAGGTGCACCTTGTGCTGGGGGACAATAAATGTCCACTCTAAAATGTGCCGTTTTGTCACACAACACAATGCCACAGATGTCTCAAGTTTTGAGGGAGCATGCAATTGGCATGCTGACTACAGGAATGTCCACCAGTGCTGTGGCCAGATATTTGAATGTTAATTTCTCTACCATAAGCCGTCTTCAATGTTTTTTTAAAGAATTTGGCAGTACGTCCAACCGGCCTCACTGCAGACCACGTGTATGGCATCGTGTGAGTATGCGGTTTGCTGATGTCAACGTTGTGAACAGAGTGCCCTGTGGTGGCTGTGGGGTTATAGTATGGGCAGGCATAAGCTACAGAAAATGAACACAATTGCATTTTATTGATGGCAGTTTGAATGCACAGAGATACCGAGACGAGATCCTGAGGCCCTTCATCGTGCCATTCATCCGTTGCCATCACCACTATTCCTGGAAGCTGAAAATGTCCCAGTTCTTCAATGGCCTAGCATACTCACCAGACATGTCACCCATTGAGCATGTTTGGGATGCTCTGGATTGTGTACGACATTGTGTTCCAGTTTGCACCAATATCAGGCAAATTCGCACAGCCATTGAAGAGGAGTGGGACAACACTCCACAGGCCACAATCAACAGCCTGACAAACTCTATGTGAAGGAGATGTGTCACGCTGCTTGAGGCAAATGGTGGTCACACCAGATACGGACAGGTTTTCTGTTCCATGCCACTACCTTTAAAAAAAAGTTATTTGTGACCAACAGATGCATATCTGTATTCCCAGTTATGTGAAATCCATAGATTAGGGCCAAATGATTTCCTTATACGGAAAAAATCTTTGAAATTGTTGCATGTTGCGTTTATATTTTCTGTTCAGTATAAAATCTTTGCTCCACGCAGGTATATTACATACCTAGCAGTTTCTCATTAGCAGATATATTACATAACTAGCAGTGTCCTCATTAGCAGATATATTACATACCTAGCAGATCCTCATTAGCAGATATATTACATACCTAGCAGATCCTCATTAGCAGATATATTACATACCTAGCAGTTTCTCATTAGCAGATATATTACATACCTAGCAGATCCTCATTAGCAGATATATTACATACCTAGCAGTTTCTCATTAGCAGATATATTACATAACTAGCAGTGTTCTTATTAGCAGATATATTACATACATAGCGGTTTCCTCATTAGCAGATATATTACATACCTAGCGGTTTCCTCATTAGCAGATATATTACATACTTAGCAGTTCCTCATTAGCAGATATATTACATACCTAGCGGTTTCCTCATTAGCAGATATATTACATAACTAGCAGTTTCCTCATTAGCAGATATATTACATACTTAGCAGTTCCTCATTAGCAGATATATTACATACCTAGCGGTTTCCTCATTAGCAGATATATTACATAACTAGCAGTTTCCTCATTAGCAGATATATTACATACCTAGCTGTTTCCTCATTAGCAGATATATTACATACCTAGTGGTTTCCTCATTAGCAGATATATTACATACCTAGCAGTTTCCTCATTAGCAGATATATTACATAACTAGCAGTTTCCTCATTAGCAGATATATTACATACCTAGCAGTTTCCTCATTAGCAGGGAGGAGTTTCTACAACCAGATATATTACATACCTAGCAGTTTCCTCATTAGCATGGACGAGTTTCTGCAACCAGATATATTACATCCATAACTAGTGGTTTCCTCATTAGCAGAGTTTCTGCAAGCAAATTGCGTGCACATCGCCCTCGTGCCGCAATTTTAGCAAACACAGAAAGGTGCCTATATTCTAGCCTAGAATCATCAATTTTACTACAAAAGTGAAAAAATAAGACGAAATATGACTGTTGTTGATCATTTGACTGTCATTTAAAGAGAATTGTCAAATAAGTTCATAAAACCTTTTAAACATTCATTACAGACGTACATTGTTGCACAACATCATGGGCATCACCTGTTTTGCTAAAAGAAACAGTTGACTTCTGCTGTTGTGAGCCTTTAACCATCTGTCTGACTTTGTTGTTCACACAGGAGAGAGACGGGACTATCGTGGATCCTCTGGGGAGTCTACAGGAGAGAGACGGGACTGTAGTGGATCCTCTGGGGAGCCTCTACAACCTCATGATGCTGAAGAGGCCCCTCTGAAGAAGCAGAGACCCACAGGGAAGAAATCTCACCGCTGCTCTGACTGTGGGAAGAGTTACTCAAGATCAGATTCACTACAACTTCACCTGAGAATTCACACAGGAGGGAATTCTCACCGCTGCTCTGACTGTGGGAAGAGATTCACCTCTTCAGCAGACCTTAAAAAACATTTGAGAATCCATACAGGAGAGAAACCTTATAGCTGTGATCAATGTGGGAAGAGTTTTACTCGTACAAGTAATCTGAAAGCACACCAGAGAATACACACCGCAGAGAAACCCTATAGCTGTGATCAATGTGGGAAGAGTTTTTCTTCATCTAGCCATCTGACTATACACCAGAGAACACACACAGGAGAGAAACCTCATCACTGCTTAGACTGTGGAAAGAGTTACTCAAGATCAGATTCATTGAAAGTGCACCAGAGAATTCACACTGGAGAGAAACCTTATAGCTGTTATCAATGTGGGAAGAGTTGTAATAACACAAGCAGCCTGAAAACACACCAGAGAATTCACACTGGAGAGAAACCTTATAACTGTGATCAATGTGGGAAGAGTTTTAATGATACAAGCAGCCTGAAAACACACCAGAGAATTCACACTGGAGAGAAACCTTATTGCTGCTCTGACTGTGGGAAGACCTTTTCAAAATCCTCTACATTGCAATCACACCAGAGAATTCACACTGGAGAGAAACCTTATAGCTGCTCTGACTGTGGGAAGACCTTTTCAAAATTATATACATTACAATCACACCAGAGAATACACACAGGAGAGAAACCTTACAGCTGTGATCAATGTGGAAAGAGTTTTGTTACGTCTAGCCATCTGACTATACACCAGAGAACACACACAGGAGAGAAACCTTATAGCTGTGATCATTGTGGGAAGAGATACTCTGGTAAAAGATCTCTGATTAAACATCAGAAAATGCATACATAAAGGAGTTGTTTCATGATATCAATGAAATGATGTCACAATGTAGAATGTTTTAACATTGTAGTAGGAGTATTTTAATGATGTCACAATGTAGAATGTTTTAACATTGTAGAAGGAGTATTTTAATGATGTCACAATGTAGAACCCTAAATGTTTGTCCCGTGTTCTATTGATTTCAACATGATATGGATGATATGATATGGATATTAGCCTCAGGGGGGAAATTGATGTGATTGACAAAAAAAGTGTTGCATTGGTGACCCACCGGAATTAAAATGCAACACTTCAAAATGTAGCGAGCTGTTTTCTACAAGTTGTCCTCTAACCAGGGATGTACACATTACACCCAGATTATGTGTGGTTTTTGAGCTGTTAATTTTAACGGGACGTGCAACCTCATCTCCCTCCTCTCGCGCAATTGATTTCAACGTGACCTCGAAATGAGTGATGACAAAAACGTGTTGCGTTTCTCTTAGTTCTGGGGACCCCTAAATTTGAATGCATCACTCCCAAATGTAGCTGACTGTTTTCTGCAGGTTGTCCTCTAACCAGTGAGGTGAAAGATATCTCCCATTTCCATGTGTTTTTAGTTGTGTTAATTTCAACAGCACGTACAACCTGATGTCCCCCCTAATCAATATCAGTGATTTATTGCTACTTGTCAAAACAAGTGTTTTTGGTGTTTGTGCAGTTTATAAGTAAAAAAAAAAAAAATACGAGTAATATGTTTGTGTCGATAAAACGTTAAAACTGTTTTGACATTGGGCTATCTAATGTCATTGAAAATTTAATTGAAAAGATGACGCCGACATCCAATCTACGTTCGGTTTTGGTTGAACGTTGAAAAGACGTATTTTTCAAGTCGTTTCAACGACTCCATTGGATCAACCTAATTTTAACGTACTTGCAGACAATTGGTTTATGAACAATTTTATTAACAATCGTACATCACTCCCAATATTTACACACACAGTATTTCTTTACAACATTCAATTGCTAATTGTCTTTATTAATTATTGCGAAAACATATTACCAAAGGGGTGTACATTCAGTTTTGATATTTCATAAATGTAATGTAACATTTAGTTATCATAATTATTTATGCAACTAACTTACAATTTATTTTGTATAATTATGTTGTTTAGTAACAATGTAGTAAATCAAGCTGATAGTTTGTGCCAGGAGTCATTTACATCCTATTCTTACTGTTTTAATCAATGGCCTTTCCTTAGCTCATTAGTCTTTCAGTTTTATTTATTATTCTTGAAGTTTGTTGTGTAGTAAATATTTCAGTTTTTCATTGCTTTATAATTTTCCTGTGAAGCGCATTGTGTTGAATCCATGTCTGAAATGTGCTGTATAAATAAAGCTTGATTGGATTTGAACATATTGCAAAACAAATTAACCCAATGACTGACCAATCAACAGACTTTTGCAAAACCAATGAACAAATAATTGCAAAGCAACACATATCTTGGTATGAAAAACAATATATCACCAACTATGTCAAAATTGTGCATGTTATGTAAGTTTATTAGCACATTTCAACCAATTCAGTACATTTTGTACAATACGTCAAAGGATTCAACTACTGAAAACTGAAACAAACAAATGGATCAAACAACAGGTTCCGGGACAAGGTAGCATGTCCGGTGAACAGGTCAGGGTTCCATAGCCGCAGGAAAAACAGTTGAAACTGGATTAGCAGCACGACCAGGTGGACTGGGGACAACCAGGAGTCATCAGGCCAGGTAGTCCTGACGTATGGTCCTAGGGCTCAGGTCCTCCTAAAGAGAGGGAGATGGAAGAATTAGAGAAAGCATACTTAAGTTCACACAGGACACGAGAATTGTGTGAACTCTCTGGCTGTAGAAGTGTCCTTCCTAACCAGTCCCTCAACAGCTCTCTGACTGAGCTCCACCATCACTGGGTCCTCAGAGGAGAGGAAGGCTGAGGAGGGATGGAAGGATCAATCAGTCAACAAGTCAGTAATATAAAGAGAGTGTTGATCATCTTAAATGTCCATCTCCCACCCATGGAGAGACCTATATACTGTCTCCAGGGTTGGGTAGGTTACTTTCTAAATGTAATCTGTTAGTTACTAGTTACCTGTCTAAAAGTGTCATCAGTAACGTCACTGTTGGATTCCCCAAACTCACTAATGTAATCTGATTACTTTCTCCTCAAGAGGTTCAAGTTAGTACCACAGTCATTAAATCTATAACCTTAACCACACGGCTAACACTAATGGCTAACTGCTAACCCTAATGGATAACCCTAATGGCTAACTGCTAACCCTAATGCCTACCTTGTCCCAGAACTTACCTTGAAAAACTCTAACCTTAACCACACTGCTAACCCTAATGCCTAACTAATCCTTACCTTAAATAACCCTAACCTTTACCACACTGCTAACTCTAATGATGGTTCTGGTCATGGTTGGGGTCAAACAGAGTTCAAACTGATCTTCAGACCCTCAGAGGTGATATGATATATGTCCTGTCTAGGTCAGTGATAGGGTAGAATATTGAATCAGAGGTGATATGATATATGTCCTGTCTAGGTCAGTGATAGGGTAGAATATTGAATCAGAGGTGATATGGGATATGATATATGTCCTGTCTAGGTCGGTGATAGGGTAGAATATTGAATCAGAGGTGATATGGGATATGATATATGTCCTGTCTAGGTCAGTGATAGGGTAGAATATTGAATCAGAGGTGATATGATATATGTCCTGTCTAGGTCGGTGATAGGGTAGAATATTGAATCAGAGGTGATATTATATATGTCCTGTCTAGGTCAGTGATAGGGTAGAATATTGAATCAGAGGTGATATGGGATATGATATATGTCCTGTCTAGGTCAGTGATAGGGTAGAATATTGAATCAGAGGTGATATGGGATATGATATATGCCCTGTCTAGGTCAGTGATAGGGTAGAATATTGAATCCGAGGTGATATGGGATATGATATATGTCCTGTCTAGGTCAGTGATAGGGTAGAATATTGAATCAGAGGTGATATGGGATATGATATATGTCCTGTCTAGGTCGGTGATAGGGTAGAATATTGAATCAGAGGTGATATGGGATATGATATATGCCCTGTCTAGGTCGGTGATAGGGTAGAATATTGAATCAGAGGTGATATGATATATGTCCTGTCTAGGTCGGTGATAGGGTAGAATATTGAATCAGAGGTGATATGATATATGTCCTGTCTAGGTCGGTGATAGGGTAGAATATTGAATCAGAGGTGATATGGGATATGATATATGTCCTGTCTAGGTCAGTGATAGGGTAAAATATTGAATCAGAGGTGATATGGGATATGATATATGTCCTGTCTAGGTCGGTGATAGGGTAGAATATTGAATCAGAGGTGATATGGGATATGATATATGTCCTGTCTAGGTCGGTGATAGGGTAGAATATTGAATCAGAGGTGATATGATATATGTCCTGTCTAGGTCAGTGATAGGGTAGAATATTGAATCAGAGGTGATATGGGATATGATATATGTCCTGTCTAGGTCGGTGATAGGGTAGAATATTGAATCAGAGGTGATATGATATATGTCCTGTCTAGGTCAGTGATAGGGTAGAATATTGAATCAGAGGTGATATGGGATATGATATATGTCCTGTCTAGGTCGGTGATAGGGTAGAATATTGAATCAGAGGTGGTATGGGATATGATATATGTCCTGTCTAGGTCGGTGATAGGGTAGAATATTGAGTCAGAGGTGATATGGGATATGATATATGTCCTGTCTAGGTCAGTGATAGGGTAGAATATTGAATCAGAGGTGATATGGGATATGATATATGTCCTGTCTAGGTCGGTGATAGGGTAGAATATTGAATCAGAGGTGATATGGGATATGATATATGTCCTGTCTAGGTCGGTGATAGGGTAGAATATTGAATCAGAGGTGATATGATATATGTCCTGTCTAGGTCAGTGATAGGGTAGAATATTGAATCAGAGGTGATATGATATATGTCCTGTCTAGGTCAGTAATAGGGTAGAATATTGAATCAGAGGTGATATGGGATATTATATATGTCCTGTCTAGGTCGGTGATAGGGTAGAATATTGAATCAGAGGTGATATGATATATGTCCTGTCTAGGTCAGTGATAGGGTAGAATATTGAATCAGAGGTGATATGGGATATGATATATGTCCTGTCTAGGTCAGTGATAGGGTAGAATATTGAATCAGAGGTGATATGGAATATGATATATGTCCTGTCTAGGTCGGTGATAGGGTAGAATATTGAATCAGAGGTGGTATGGGATATCATATATGTCCTGTCTAGGTCGGTGATAGGGTAGAATATTGAATCAGAGGTGGTATGGGATATGATATATGTCCTGTCTAGGTCAGTGATAGGGTAGAATATTGAATCAGACGTGATATGGGATATGATATATGTCCTGTCTAGGTCAGTGATAGGGTAGAATATTGAATCAGAGGTGATATGGGATATGATATATGCCCTGTCTAGGTCAGTGATAGGGTAGAATATTGAGTCAGAGGTGATATGGGATATGATATATGTCCTGTCTAGGTCAGTGATAGGGTAGAATATTGAATCAGAGGTGATATGGGATATGATATATGTCCTGTCTAGGTCGGTGATAGGGTAGAATATTGAATCAGAGGTGATATGGGATATGATATATGTCCTGTCTAGGTCGGTGATAGGGTAGAATATTGAATCAGAGGTGATATGATATATGTCCTGTCTAGGTCAGTGATAGGGTAGAATATTGAATCAGAGGTGATATGATATATGTCCTGTCTAGGTCAGTAATAGGGTAGAATATTGAATCAGAGGTGATATGGGATATTATATATGTCCTGTCTAGGTCGGTGATAGGGTAGAATATTGAATCAGAGGTGATATGATATATGTCCTGTCTAGGTCAGTGATAGGGTAGAATATTGAATCAGAGGTGATATGGGATATGATATATGTCCTGTCTAGGTCAGTGATAGGGTAGAATATTGAATCAGAGGTGATATGGGATATGATATATGTCCTGTCTAGGTCGGTGATAGGGTAGAATATTGAATCAGAGGTGGTATGGGATATCATATATGTCCTGTCTAGGTCGGTGATAGGGTAGAATATTGAATCAGAGGTGGTATGGGATATGATATATGTCCTGTCTAGGTCAGTGATAGGGTAGAATATTGAATCAGACGTGATATGGGATATGATATATGTCCTGTCTAGGTCAGTGATAGGGTAGAATATTGAATCAGAGGTGATATGGGATATGATATATGCCCTGTCTAGGTCAGTGATAGGGTAGAATATTGAATCAGAGGTGATATGGGATATGATATATGTCCTGTCTAGGTCAGTGATAGGGTAGAATATTGAATCAGAGGTGATATGGGATATGATATATGTCCTGTCTAGGTCGGTGATAGGGTAGAATATTGAATCAGAGGTGGTATGGGATATGATATATGTCCTGTCTAGGTCGGTGATAGGGTAGAATATTGAATCAGAGGTGATATGGGATATGATATATGTCCTGTCTAGGTCGGTGATAGGGTAGAATATTGAATCAGAGGTGATATGGGATATGATATATGTCCTGTCTAGGTCGGTGATAGGGTATAATATTGAATCAGAGGTGATATGGGATATGATATATGTCCTGTCTAGGTCGGTGATAGGGTAGAATATTGAATCAGAAGTGGTATGGGATATGATATATGTCCTGTCTAGGTCAGTGATAGGGTAGAATATTGAATCAGACGTGATATGGGATATGATATATGCCCTGTCTAGGTCAGTGATAGGGTAGAATATTGAATCAGAGGTGATATGGGATATGATATATGTCCTGTCTAGGTCAGTGATAGGGTAGAATATTGAATCAGAGGTGATATGGGATATGATATATGTCCTGTCTAGGTCGGTGATAGGGTAGAATATTGAATCAGAGGTGGTATGGGATATGATATATGTCCTGTCTAGGTCGGTGATAGGGTAGAATATTGAATCAGAGGTGATATGGGATATGATATATGTCCTGTCTAGGTCGGTGATAGGGTAGAATATTGAATCAGAGGTGATATGGGATATGATATATGTCCTGTCTAGGTCGGTGATAGGGTAGAATATTGAATCAGAGGTGATATGTGATATGATATATGTCCTGTCTAGGTCGGTGATAGGGTAGAATATTGAATCAGAGGTGATATGATATATGTCCTGTCTAGGTCGGTGATAGGGTAGAATATTGAATCAGAGGTGATATGGGATATGATATATGCCCTGTCTAGGTCGGTGATAGGGTAGAATATTGAATCAGAGGTGATATGATATATGTCCTGTCTAGGTCGGTGATAGGGTAGAATATTGAATCAGAGGTGATATGGGATATGATATATGCCCTGTCTAGGTCGGTGATAGGGTAGAATATTGAATCAGAGGTGATATGATATATGTCCTGTCTAGGTCGGTGATAGGGTAGAATATTGAATCAGAGGTGATATGAGATATGATATATGTCCTGTCTAGGTCAGTGATAGGGTAGAATATTGAATCAGAGGTGATATGGGATATGATATATGTCCTGTCTAGGTCGGTGATAGGGTAGAATATTGAATCAGAGGTGATATGGGATATGATATATGTCCTGTCTAGGTCGGTGATAGGGTAGAATATTGAATCAGAGGTGGTATGGGATATGATATATGTCCTGTCTAGGTCGGTGATAGGGTAGAATATTGAATCAGAGGTGATATGGGATATGATATATGTCCTGTCTAGGTCAGTGATAGGGTAGAATATTGAATCAGAGGTGATATGGGATATGATATATGTCCTGTCTAGGTCGGTGATAGGGTAGAATATTGAATCAGAGGTGATATGGGATATGATATATGTCCTGTCTAGGTCGGTGATAGGGTAGAATATTGAATCAGAGGTGATATGATATATGTCCTGTCTAGGTCAGTGATAGGGTAGAATATTGAATCAGAGGTGATATGATATATGTCCTGTCTAGGTCAGTGATAGGGTAGAATATTGAATCAGAGGTGATATGGGATATTATATATGTCCTGTCTAGGTCGGTGATAGGGTAGAATATTGAATCAGAGGTGATATGATATATGTCCTGTCTAGGTCAGTGATAGGGTAGAATATTGAATCAGAGGTGATATGGGATATGATATATGTCCTGTCTAGGTCAGTGATAGGGTAGAATATTGAATCAGAGGTGATATGGGATATGATATATGTCCTGTCTAGGTCGGTGATAGGGTAGAATATTGAATCAGAGGTGGTATGGGATATGATATATGTCCTGTCTAGGTCGGTGATAGGGTAGAATATTGAATCAGAGGTGGTATGGGATATGATATATGTCCTGTCTAGGTCAGTGATAGGGTAGAATATTGAATCAGACGTGATATGGGATATGATATATGTCCTGTCTAGGTCAGTGATAGGGTAGAATATTGAATCAGAGGTGATATGGGATATGATATATGTCCTGTCTAGGTCGGTGATAGGGTAGAATATTGAATCAGAGGTGGTATGGGATATGATATATGTCCTGTCTAGGTCGGTGATAGGGTAGAATATTGAATCAGAGGTGATATGGGATATGATATATGTCCTGTCTAGGTCAGTGATAGGGTAGAATATTGAATCAGAGGTGATATGATATATGTCCTGTCTAGGTCGGTGATAGGGTAGAATATTGAATCAGAGGTGATATTATATATGTCCTGTCTAGGTCAGTGATAGGGTAGAATATTGAATCAGAGGTGATATGGGATATGATATATGTCCTGTCTAGGTCAGTGATAGGGTAGAATATTGAATCAGAGGTGATATGGGATATGAAATATGCCCTGTCTAGGTCAGTGATAGGGTAGAATATTGAATCCGAGGTGATATGGGATATGATATATGTCCTGTCTAGGTCAGTGATAGGGTAGAATATTGAATCAGAGGTGATATGGGATATGATATATGTCCTGTCTAGGTCGGTGATAGGGTAGAATATTGAATCAGAGGTGATATGGGATATGATATATGTCCTGTCTAGGTCAGTGATAGGGTAGAATATTGAATCAGAGGTGATATGATATATGTCCTGTCTAGGTCGGTGATAGGGTAGAATATTGAATCAGAGGTGATATTATATATGTCCTGTCTAGGTCAGTGATAGGGTAGAATATTGAATCAGAGGTGATATGGGATATGATATATGTCCTGTCTAGGTCGGTGATAGGGTAGAATATTGAATCAGAGGTGATATTATATATGTCCTGTCTAGGTCAGTGATAGGGTAGAATATTGAATCCGAGGTGATATGGGATATGATATATGTCCTGTCTAGGTCGGTGATAGGGTAGAATATTGAATCAGAGGTGATATGATATATGTCCTGTCTAGGTCAGTGATAGGGTAGAATATTGAATCAGAGGTGATATGATATATGTCCTGTCTAGGTCAGTGATAGGGTAGAATATTGAATCAGAGGTGATATGGGATATGATATATGTCCTGTCTAGGTCGGTGATAGGGTAGAATATTGAATCAGAGGTGATATGATATATGTCCTGTCTAGGTCGGTGATAGGGTAGAATATTGAATCAGAGGTGATATGAGATATGATATATGTCCTGTCTAGGTCAGTGATAGGGTAGAATATTGAATCAGAGGTGATATGGGATATGATATATGTCCTGTCTAGGTCGGTGATAGGGTAGAATATTGAATCAGAGGTGATATGGGATATGATATATGTCCTGTCTAGGTCGGTGATAGGGTAGAATATTGAATCAGAGGTGGTATGGGATATGATATATGTCCTGTCTAGGTCGGTGATAGGGTAGAATATTGAATCAGAGGTGATATGGGATATGATATATGTCCTGTCTAGGTCAGTGATAGGGTAGAATATTGAATCAGAGGTGATATGGGATATGATATATGTCCTGTCTAGGTCGGTGATAGGGTAGAATATTGAATCAGAGGTGATATGGGATATGATATATGTCCTGTCTAGGTCGGTGATAGGGTAGAATATTGAATCAGAGGTGATATGATATATGTCCTGTCTAGGTCAGTGATAGGGTAGAATATTGAATCAGAGGTGATATGATATATGTCCTGTCTAGGTCAGTGATAGGGTAGAATATTGAATCAGAGGTGATATGGGATATTATATATGTCCTGTCTAGGTCGGTGATAGGGTAGAATATTGAATCAGAGGTGATATGATATATGTCCTGTCTAGGTCAGTGATAGGGTAGAATATTGAATCAGAGGTGATATGGGATATGATATATGTCCTGTCTAGGTCAGTGATAGGGTAGAATATTGAATCAGAGGTGAAATGGGATATGATATATGTCCTGTCTAGGTCGGTGATAGGGTAGAATATTGAATCAGAGGTGGTATGGGATATGATATATGTCCTGTCTAGGTCGGTGATAGGGTAGAATATTGAATCAGAGGTGGTATGGGATATGATATATGTCCTGTCTAGGTCAGTGATAGGGTAGAATATTGAATCAGACGTGATATGGGATATGATATATGTCCTGTCTAGGTCAGTGATAGGGTAGAATATTGAATCAGAGGTGATATGGGATATGATATATGCCCTGTCTAGGTCAGTGATAGGGTAGAATATTGAATCAGAGGTGATATGGGATATGATATATGTCCTGTCTAGGTCAGTGATAGGGTAGAATATTGAATCAGAGGTGATATGGGATATGATATATGTCCTGTCTAGGTCGGTGATAGGGTAGAATATTGAATCAGAGGTGGTATGGGATATGATATATGTCCTGTCTAGGTCGGTGATAGGGTAGAATATTGAATCAGAGGTGATATGGGATATGATATATGTCCTGTCTAGGTCAGTGATAGGGTAGAATATTGAATCAGAGGTGATATGATATATGTCCTGTCTAGGTCGGTGATAGGGTAGAATATTGAATCAGAGGTGATATTATATATGTCCTGTCTAGGTCAGTGATAGGGTAGAATATTGAATCAGAGGTGATATGGGATAATATATATGTCCTGTCTAGGTCAGTGATAGGGTAGAATATTGAATCAGAGGTGATATGATATATGTCCTGTCTAGGTCAGTGATAGGGTAGAATATTGAATCAGAGGTGATATGATATATGTCCTGTCTAGGTCAGTGATAGGGTAGAATATTGAATCAGAGGTGATATGGGATATTATATATGTCCTGTCTAGGTCGGTGATAGGGTAGAATATTGAATCAGAGGTGATATGATATATGTCCTGTCTAGGTCAGTGATAGGGTAGAATATTGAATCAGAGGTGATATGGGATATGATATATGCCCTGTCTAGGTCAGTGATAGGGTAGAATATTGAATCAGAGGTGATATGGGATATGATATATGTCCTGTCTAGGTCAGTGATAGGGTAGAATATTGAATCAGAGGTGATATGGGATATGATATATGTCCTGTCTAGGTCGGTGATAGGGTAGAATATTGAATCAGAGGTGGTATGGGATATGATATATGTCCTGTCTAGGTCGGTGATAGGGTAGAATATTGAATCAGACGTGATATGGGATATGATATATGTCCTGTCTAGGTCAGTGATAGGGTAGAATATTGAATCAGAGGTGATATGATATATGTCCTGTCTAGGTCGGTGATAGGGTAGAATATTGAATCAGAGGTGATATTATATATGTCCTGTCTAGGTCAGTGATAGGGTAGAATATTGAATCAGAGGTGATATGGGATATGATATATGTCCTGTCTAGGTCAGTGATAGGGTAGAATATTGAATCAGAGGTGATATGGGATATGAAATATGCCCTGTCTAGGTCAGTGATAGGGTAGAATATTGAATCCGAGGTGATATGGGATATGATATATGTCCTGTCTAGGTCAGTGATAGGGTAGAATATTGAATCAGAGGTGATATGGGATATGATATATGTCCTGTCTAGGTCGGTGATAGGGTAGAATATTGAATCAGAGGTGATATGGGATATGATATATGCCCTGTCTAGGTCGGTGATAGGGTAGAATATTGAATCAGAGGTGATATGATATATGTCCTGTCTAGGTCGGTGATAGGGTAGAATATTGAATCAGAGGTGATATGATATATGTCCTGTCTAGGTCGGTGATAGGGTAGAATATTGAATCAGAGGTGATATGGGATATGATATATGTCCTGTCTAGGTCAGTGATAGGGTAGAATATTGAATCAGAGGTGATATGGGATATGATATATGTCCTGTCTAGGTCGGTGATAGGGTAGAATATTGAATCAGAGGTGATATGGGATATGATATATGTCCTGTCTAGGTCGGTGATAGGGTAGAATATTGAATCAGAGGTGATATGATATATGTCCTGTCTAGGTCAGTGATAGGGTAGAATATTGAATCAGAGGTGATATGATATATGTCCTGTCTAGGTCAGTGATAGGGTAGAATATTGAATCAGAGGTGATATGGGATATGATATATGTCCTGTCTAGGTCGGTGATAGGGTAGAATATTGAATCAGAGGTGATATGATATATGTCCTGTCTAGGTCAGTGATAGGGTAGAATATTGAATCAGAGGTGATATGGGATATGATATATGTCCTGTCTAGGTCGGTGATAGGGTAGAATATTGAATCAGAGGTGGTATGGGATATGATATATGTCCTGTCTAGGTCGGTGATAGGGTAGAATATTGAATCAGAGGTGATATGGGATATGATATATGTCCTGTCTAGGTCAGTGATAGGGTAGAATATTGAATCAGAGGTGATATGGGATATGATATATGTCCTGTCTAGGTCGGTGATAGGGTAGAATATTGAATCAGAGGTGATATGATATATGTCCTGTCTAGGTCAGTGATAGGGTAGAATATTGAATCAGAGGTGATATGATATATGTCCTGTCTAGGTCAGTGATAGGGTAGAATATTGAATCAGAGGTGATATGGGATATGATATATGTCCTGTCTAGGTCGGTGATAGGGTAGAATATTGAATCAGAGGTGATATGATATATGTCCTGTCTAGGTCAGTGATAGGGTAGAATATTGAATCAGAGGTGATATGGGATATGATATATGTCCTGTCTAGGTCAGTGATAGGGTAGAATATTGAATCAGAGGTGATATGGGATATGATATATGTCCTGTCTAGGTCGGTGATAGGGTAGAATATTGAATCAGAGGTGGTATGGGATATGATATATGTCCTGTCTAGGTCGGTGATAGGGTAGAATATTGAATCAGAGGTGGTATGGGATATGATATATGTCCTGTCTAGGTCAGTGATAGGGTAGAATATTGAATCAGAGGTGATATGGGATATGATATATGTCCTGTCTAGGTCGGTGATAGGGTAGAATATTGAATCAGAGGTGGTATGGGATATGATATATGTCCTGTCTAGGTCGGTGATAGGGTAGAATATTGAATCAGAGGTGGTATGGGATATGATATATGTCCTGTCTAGGTCAGTGATAGGGTAGAATATTGAATCAGACGTGATATGGGATATGATATATGTCCTGTCTAGGTCAGTGATAGGGTAGAATATTGAATCAGAGGTGATATGGGATATGATATATGCCCTGTCTAGGTCAGTGATAGGGTAGAATATTGAATCAGAGGTGATATGGGATATGATATATGTCCTGTCTAGGTCAGTGATAGGGTAGAATATTGAATCAGAGGTGATATGGGATATGATATATGTCCTGTCTAGGTCGGTGATAGGGTAGAATATTGAATCAGAGGTGGTATGGGATATGATATATGTCCTGTCTAGGTCGGTGATAGGGTAGAATATTGAATCAGAGGTGATATGGGATATGATATATGTCCTGTCTAGGTCAGTGATAGGGTAGAATATTGAATCAGAGGTGATATGATATATGTCCTGTCTAGGTCGGTGATAGGGTAGAATATTGAATCAGAGGTGATATTATATATGTCCTGTCTAGGTCAGTGATAGGGTAGAATATTGAATCAGAGGTGATATGGGATATGATATATGTCCTGTCTAGGTCAGTGATAGGGTAGAATATTGAATCAGAGGTGATATGGGATATGAATATGCCCTGTCTAGGTCAGTGATAGGGTAGAATATTGAATCAGAGGTGATATGGGATATGATATATGTCCTGTCTAGGTCAGTGATAGGGTAGAATATTGAATCAGAGGTGATATGGGATATGATATATGTCCTGTCTAGGTCGGTGATAGGGTAGAATATTGAATCAGAGGTGATATGGGATATGATATATGCCCTGTCTAGGTCGGTGATAGGGTAGAATATTGAATCAGAGGTGATGGGATATGATATATGTCCTGTCTAGGTCGGTGATAGGGTAGAATATTGAATCAGAGGTGATATGATATATGTCCTGTCTAGGTCGGTGATAGGGTAGAATATTGAATCAGAGGTGATATGGGATATGATATATGTCCTGTCTAGGTCAGTGATAGGGTAGAATATTGAATCAGAGGTGATATGGGATATGATATATGTCCTGTCTAGGTCGGTGATAGGGTAGAATATTGAATCAGAGGTGATATGGGATATGATATATGTCCTGTCTAGGTCGGTGATAGGGTAGAATATTGAATCAGAGGTGATATGATATATGTCCTGTCTAGGTCAGTGATAGGGTAGAATATTGAATCAGAGGTGATATGATATATGTCCTGTCTAGGTCAGTGATAGGGTAGAATATTGAATCAGAGGTGATATGGGATATGATATATGTCCTGTCTAGGTCGGTGATAGGGTAGAATATTGAATCAGAGGTGATATGATATATGTCCTGTCTAGGTCAGTGATAGGGTAGAATATTGAATCAGAGGTGATATGGGATATGATATATGTCCTGTCTAGGTCGGTGATAGGGTAGAATATTGAATCAGAGGTGGTATGGGATATGATATATGTCCTGTCTAGGTCGGTGATAGGGTAGAATATTGAATCAGAGGTGATATGGGATATGATATATGTCCTGTCTAGGTCAGTGATAGGGTAGAATATTGAATCAGAGGTGATATGGGATATGATATATGTCCTGTCTAGGTCGGTGATAGGGTAGAATATTGAATCAGAGGTGATATGGGATATGATATATGTCCTGTCTAGGTCGGTGATAGGGTAGAATATTGAATCAGAGGTGATATGATATATGTCCTGTCTAGGTCAGTGATAGGGTAGAATATTGAATCAGAGGTGATATGATATATGTCCTGTCTAGGTCAGTGATAGGGTAGAATATTGAATCAGAGGTGATATGGGATATTATATATGTCCTGTCTAGGTCGGTGATAGGGTAGAATATTGAATCAGAGGTGATATGATATATGTCCTGTCTAGGTCAGTGATAGGGTAGAATATTGAATCAGAGGTGATATGGGATATGATATATGTCCTGTCTAGGTCAGTGATAGGGTAGAATATTGAATCAGAGGTGATATGGGATATGATATATGTCCTGTCTAGGTCGGTGATAGGGTAGAATATTGAATCAGAGGTGGTATGGGATATGATATATGTCCTGTCTAGGTCGGTGATAGGGTAGAATATTGAATCAGAGGTGGTATGGGATATGATATATGTCCTGTCTAGGTCAGTGATAGGGTAGAATATTGAATCAGAGGTGATATGGGATATGATATATGCCCTGTCTAGGTCAGTGATAGGGTAGAATATTGAATCAGAGGTGATATGGGATATGATATATGTCCTGTCTAGGTCAGTGATAGGGTAGAATATTGAATCAGAGGTGATATGGGATATGATATATGTCCTGTCTAGGTCGGTGATAGGGTAGAATATTGAATCAGAGGTGGTATGGGATATGATATATGTCCTGTCTAGGTCGGTGATAGGGTAGAATATTGAATCAGAGGTGATATGGGATATGATATATGTCCTGTCTAGGTCGGTGATAGGGTAGAATATTGAATCAGAGGTGATATGGGATATGATATATGTCCTGTCTAGGTCGGTGATAGGGTAGAATATTGAATCAGAGGTGATATGTGATATGATATATGTCCTGTCTAGGTCGGTGATAGGGTAGAATATTGAATCAGAGGTGATATGATATATGTCCTGTCTAGGTCGGTGATAGGGTAGAATATTGAATCAGAGGTGATATGGGATATGATATATGCCCTGTCTAGGTCGGTGATAGGGTAGAATATTGAATCAGAGGTGATATGATATATGTCCTGTCTAGGTCGGTGATAGGGTAGAATATTGAATCAGAGGTGATATGGGATATGATATATGCCCTGTCTAGGTCGGTGATAGGGTAGAATATTGAATCAGAGGTGATATGATATATGTCCTGTCTAGGTCGGTGATAGGGTAGAATATTGAATCAGAGGTGATATGAGATATGATATATGTCCTGTCTAGGTCAGTGATAGGGTAGAATATTGAATCAGAGGTGATATGGGATATGATATATGTCCTGTCTAGGTCGGTGATAGGGTAGAATATTGAATCAGAGGTGATATGGGATATGATATATGTCCTGTCTAGGTCGGTGATAGGGTAGAATATTGAATCAGAGGTGGTATGGGATATGATATATGTCCTGTCTAGGTCGGTGATAGGGTAGAATATTGAATCAGAGGTGATATGGGATATGATATATGTCCTGTCTAGGTCAGTGATAGGGTAGAATATTGAATCAGAGGTGATATGGGATATGATATATGTCCTGTCTAGGTCGGTGATAGGGTAGAATATTGAATCAGAGGTGATATGGGATATGATATATGTCCTGTCTAGGTCGGTGATAGGGTAGAATATTGAATCAGAGGTGATATGATATATGTCCTGTCTAGGTCAGTGATAGGGTAGAATATTGAATCAGAGGTGATATGATATATGTCCTGTCTAGGTCAGTGATAGGGTAGAATATTGAATCAGAGGTGATATGGGATATTATATATGTCCTGTCTAGGTCGGTGATAGGGTAGAATATTGAATCAGAGGTGATATGATATATGTCCTGTCTAGGTCAGTGATAGGGTAGAATATTGAATCAGAGGTGATATGGGATATGATATATGTCCTGTCTAGGTCAGTGATAGGGTAGAATATTGAATCAGAGGTGATATGGGATATGATATATGTCCTGTCTAGGTCGGTGATAGGGTAGAATATTGAATCAGAGGTGGTATGGGATATGATATATGTCCTGTCTAGGTCGGTGATAGGGTAGAATATTGAATCAGAGGTGGTATGGGATATGATATATGTCCTGTCTAGGTCAGTGATAGGGTAGAATATTGAATCAGACGTGATATGGGATATGATATATGTCCTGTCTAGGTCAGTGATAGGGTAGAATATTGAATCAGAGGTGATATGGGATATGATATATGTCCTGTCTAGGTCAGTGATAGGGTAGAATATTGAATCAGAGGTGATATGGGATATGATATATGTCCTGTCTAGGTCGGTGATAGGGTAGAATATTGAATCAGAGGTGATATGGGATATGATATATGTCCTGTCTAGGTCGGTGATAGGGTAGAATATTGAATCAGAGGTGATATGATATATGTCCTGTCTAGGTCAGTGATAGGGTAGAATATTGAATCAGAGGTGATATGATATATGTCCTGTCTAGGTCAGTGATAGGGTAGAATATTGAATCAGAGGTGATATGGGATATGATATATGTCCTGTCTAGGTCGGTGATAGGGTAGAATATTGAATCAGAGGTGATATGATATATGTCCTGTCTAGGTCAGTGATAGGGTAGAATATTGAATCAGAGGTGATATGGGATATGATATATGTCCTGTCTAGGTCGGTGATAGGGTAGAATATTGAATCAGAGGTGGTATGGGATATGATATATGTCCTGTCTAGGTCGGTGATAGGGTAGAATATTGAATCAGAGGTGATATGGGATATGATATATGTCCTGTCTAGGTCAGTGATAGGGTAGAATATTGAATCAGAGGTGATATGGGATATGATATATGTCCTGTCTAGGTCGGTGATAGGGTAGAATATTGAATCAGAGGTGATATGGGATATGATATATGTCCTGTCTAGGTCGGTGATAGGGTAGAATATTGAATCAGAGGTGATATGATATATGTCCTGTCTAGGTCAGTGATAGGGTAGAATATTGAATCAGAGGTGATATGATATATGTCCTGTCTAGGTCAGTGATAGGGTAGAATATTGAATCAGAGGTGATATGGGATATTATATATGTCCTGTCTAGGTCGGTGATAGGGTAGAATATTGAATCAGAGGTGATATGATATATGTCCTGTCTAGGTCAGTGATAGGGTAGAATATTGAATCAGAGGTGATATGGGATATGATATATGTCCTGTCTAGGTCAGTGATAGGGTAGAATATTGAATCAGAGGTGATATGGGATATGATATATGTCCTGTCTAGGTCGGTGATAGGGTAGAATATTGAATCAGAGGTGGTATGGGATATGATATATGTCCTGTCTAGGTCGGTGATAGGGTAGAATATTGAATCAGAGGTGGTATGGGATATGATATATGTCCTGTCTAGGTCAGTGATAGGGTAGAATATTGAATCAGACGTGATATGGGATATGATATATGTCCTGTCTAGGTCAGTGATAGGGTAGAATATTGAATCAGAGGTGATATGGGATATGATATATGCCCTGTCTAGGTCAGTGATAGGGTAGAATATTGAATCAGAGGTGATATGGGATATGATATATGTCCTGTCTAGGTCAGTGATAGGGTAGAATATTGAATCAGAGGTGATATGGGATATGATATATGTCCTGTCTAGGTCGGTGATAGGGTAGAATATTGAATCAGAGGTGGTATGGGATATGATATATGTCCTGTCTAGGTCGGTGATAGGGTAGAATATTGAATCAGAGGTGATATGGGATATGATATATGTCCTGTCTAGGTCGGTGATAGGGTAGAATATTGAATCAGAGGTGATATGGGATATGATATATGTCCTGTCTAGGTCGGTGATAGGGTAGAATATTGAATCAGAGGTGATATGTGATATGATATATGTCCTGTCTAGGTCGGTGATAGGGTAGAATATTGAATCAGAGGTGATATGATATATGTCCTGTCTAGGTCGGTGATAGGGTAGAATATTGAATCAGAGGTGATATGGGATATGATATATGCCCTGTCTAGGTCGGTGATAGGGTAGAATATTGAATCAGAGGTGATATGATATATGTCCTGTCTAGGTCGGTGATAGGGTAGAATATTGAATCAGAGGTGATATGGGATATGATATATGTCCTGTCTAGGTCAGTGATAGGGTAGAATATTGAATCAGAGGTGATATGGGATATGATATATGTCCTGTCTAGGTCGGTGATAGGGTAGAATATTGAATCAGAGGTGATATGGGATATGATATATGTCCTGTCTAGGTCGGTGATAGGGTAGAATATTGAATCAGAGGTGGTATGGGATATGATATATGTCCTGTCTAGGTCGGTGATAGGGTAGAATATTGAATCAGAGGTGATATGGGATATGATATATGTCCTGTCTAGGTCAGTGATAGGGTAGAATATTGAATCAGAGGTGATATGGGATATGATATATGTCCTGTCTAGGTCGGTGATAGGGTAGAATATTGAATCAGAGGTGATATGGGATATGATATATGTCCTGTCTAGGTCGGTGATAGGGTAGAATATTGAATCAGAGGTGATATGATATATGTCCTGTCTAGGTCAGTGATAGGGTAGAATATTGAATCAGAGGTGATATGATATATGTCCTGTCTAGGTCAGTGATAGGGTAGAATATTGAATCAGAGGTGATATGGGATATGATATATGTCCTGTCTAGGTCGGTGATAGGGTAGAATATTGAATCAGAGGTGATATGATATATGTCCTGTCTAGGTCAGTGATAGGGTAGAATATTGAATCAGAGGTGATATGGGATATGATATATGTCCTGTCTAGGTCAGTGATAGGGTAGAATATTGAATCAGAGGTGATATGGGATATGATATATGTCCTGTCTAGGTCGGTGATAGGGTAGAATATTGAATCAGAGGTGGTATGGGATATGATATATGTCCTGTCTAGGTCGGTGATAGGGTAGAATATTGAATCAGAGGTGTATGGGATATGATATATGTCCTGTCTAGGTCAGTGATAGGGTAGAATATTGAATCAGAGGTGATATGGGATATGATATATGTCCTGTCTAGGTCGGTGATAGGGTAGAATATTGAATCAGAGGTGATATGATATATGTCCTGTCTAGGTCAGTGATAGGGTAGAATATTGAATCAGAGGTGATATGGGATATGATATATGTCCTGTCTAGGTCAGTGATAGGGTAGAATATTGAATCAGAGGTGATATGGGATATGATATATGTCCTGTCTAGGTCGGTGATAGGGTAGAATATTGAATCAGAGGTGGTATGGGATATGATATATGTCCTGTCTAGGTCAGTGATAGGGTAGAATATTGAATCAGACGTGATATGGGATATGATATATGTCCTGTCTAGGTCAGTGATAGGGTAGAATATTGAATCAGAGGTGATATGGGATATGATATATGCCCTGTCTAGGTCAGTGATAGGGTAGAATATTGAATCAGAGGTGATATGGGATATGATATATGTCCTGTCTAGGTCGGTGATAGGGTAGAATATTGAATCAGAGGTGATATGGGATATGATATATGTCCTGTCTAGGTCGGTGATAGGGTAGAATATTGAATCAGAGGTGATATGGGATATGATATATGTCCTGTCTAGGTCAGTGATAGGGTAGAATATTGAATCAGAGGTGATATGGGATATGATATATGTCCTGTCTAGGTCGGTGATAGGGTAGAATATTGAATCAGAGGTGATATGGGATATGATATATGTCCTGTCTAGGTCGGTGATAGGGTAGAATATTGAATCAGAGGTGATATGGGATATGATATATGTCCTGTCTAGGTCAGTGATAGGGTAGAATATTGAATCAGAGGTGATATGGGATATGATATATGTCCTGTCTAGGTCGGTGATAGGGTAGAATATTGAATCAGAGGTGATATGATATATGTCCTGTCTAGGTCGGTGATAGGGTAGAATATTGAATCAGAGGTGATATGATATATGTCCTGTCTAGGTCAGTGATAGGGTAGAATATTGAATCAGAGGTGATATGGGATATGATATATGTCCTGTCTAGGTCGGTGATAGGGTAGAATATTGAATCAGAGGTGATATGGGATATGATATATGTCCTGTCTAGGTCGGTGATAGGGTAGAATATTGAATCAGAGGTGATATGATATATGTCCTGTCTAGGTCGGTGATAGGGTAGAATATTGAATCAGAGGTGATATGAGATATGATATATGTCCTGTCTAGGTCAGTGATAGGGTAGAATATTGAATCAGAGGTGATATGGGATATGATATATGTCCTGTCTAGGTCGGTGATAGGGTAGAATATTGAATCAGAGGTGATATGGGATATGATATATGTCCTGTCTAGGTCGGTGATAGGGTAGAATATTGAATCAGAGGTGGTATGGGATATGATATATGTCCTGTCTAGGTCGGTGATAGGGTAGAATATTGAATCAGAGGTGATATGGGATATGATATATGTCCTGTCTAGGTCAGTGATAGGGTAGAATATTGAATCAGAGGTGATATGGGATATGATATATGTCCTGTCTAGGTCGGTGATAGGGTAGAATATTGAATCAGAGGTGATATGGGATATGATATATGTCCTGTCTAGGTCGGTGATAGGGTAGAATATTGAATCAGAGGTGATATGATATATGTCCTGTCTAGGTCAGTGATAGGGTAGAATATTGAATCAGAGGTGATATGATATATGTCCTGTCTAGGTCAGTGATAGGGTAGAATATTGAATCAGAGGTGATATGGGATATTATATATGTCCTGTCTAGGTCGGTGATAGGGTAGAATATTGAATCAGAGGTGATATGATATATGTCCTGTCTAGGTCAGTGATAGGGTAGAATATTGAATCAGAGGTGATATGGGATATGATATATGTCCTGTCTAGGTCAGTGATAGGGTAGAATATTGAATCAGAGGTGATATGGGATATGATATATGTCCTGTCTAGGTCGGTGATAGGGTAGAATATTGAATCAGAGGTGGTATGGGATATGATATATGTCCTGTCTAGGTCGGTGATAGGGTAGAATATTGAATCAGAGGTGTATGGGATATGATATATGTCCTGTCTAGGTCAGTGATAGGGTAGAATATTGAATCAGAGGTGATATGGGATATGATATATGTCCTGTCTAGGTCGGTGATAGGGTAGAATATTGAATCAGAGGTGATATGATATATGTCCTGTCTAGGTCAGTGATAGGGTAGAATATTGAATCAGAGGTGATATGGGATATGATATATGTCCTGTCTAGGTCAGTGATAGGGTAGAATATTGAATCAGAGGTGATATGGGATATGATATATGTCCTGTCTAGGTCGGTGATAGGGTAGAATATTGAATCAGAGGTGGTATGGGATATGATATATGTCCTGTCTAGGTCAGTGATAGGGTAGAATATTGAATCAGACGTGATATGGGATATGATATATGTCCTGTCTAGGTCAGTGATAGGGTAGAATATTGAATCAGAGGTGATATGGGATATGATATATGCCCTGTCTAGGTCAGTGATAGGGTAGAATATTGAATCAGAGGTGATATGGGATATGATATATGTCCTGTCTAGGTCGGTGATAGGGTAGAATATTGAATCAGAGGTGATATGGGATATGATATATGTCCTGTCTAGGTCAGTGATAGGGTAGAATATTGAATCAGAGGTGATATGGGATATGATATATGTCCTGTCTAGGTCGGTGATAGGGTAGAATATTGAATCAGAGGTGATATGGGATATGATATATGTCCTGTCTAGGTCGGTGATAGGGTAGAATATTGAATCAGAGGTGATATGATATATGTCCTGTCTAGGTCAGTGATAGGGTAGAATATTGAATCAGAGGTGATATGATATATGTCCTGTCTAGGTCAGTGATAGGGTAGAATATTGAATCAGAGGTGATATGGGATATTATATATGTCCTGTCTAGGTCGGTGATAGGGTAGAATATTGAATCAGAGGTGATATGATATATGTCCTGTCTAGGTCAGTGATAGGGTAGAATATTGAATCAGAGGTGATATGGGATATGATATATGTCCTGTCTAGGTCAGTGATAGGGTAGAATATTGAATCAGAGGTGATATGGGATATGATATATGTCCTGTCTAGGTCGGTGATAGGGTAGAATATTGAATCAGAGGTGGTATGGGATATGATATATGTCCTGTCTAGGTCGGTGATAGGGTAGAATATTGAATCAGAGGTGGTATGGGATATGATATATGTCCTGTCTAGGTCAGTGATAGGGTAGAATATTGAATCAGACGTGATATGGGATATGATATATGTCCTGTCTAGGTCAGTGATAGGGTAGAATATTGAATCAGAGGTGATATGGGATATGATATATGTCCTGTCTAGGTCAGTGATAGGGTAGAATATTGAATCAGAGGTGATATGGGATATGATATATGTCCTGTCTAGGTCAGTGATAGGGTAGAATATTGAATCAGAGGTGATATGGGATATGATATATGTCCTGTCTAGGTCGGTGATAGGGTAGAATATTGAATCAGAGGTGATATGATATATGTCCTGTCTAGGTCAGTGATAGGGTAGAATATTGAATCAGAGGTGATATGATATATGTCCTGTCTAGGTCAGTGATAGGGTAGAATATTGAATCAGAGGTGATATGGGATATGATATATGTCCTGTCTAGGTCGGTGATAGGGTAGAATATTGAATCAGAGGTGATATGATATATGTCCTGTCTAGGTCAGTGATAGGGTAGAATATTGAATCAGAGGTGATATGGGATATGATATATGTCCTGTCTAGGTCGGTGATAGGGTAGAATATTGAATCAGAGGTGGTATGGGATATGATATATGTCCTGTCTAGGTCGGTGATAGGGTAGAATATTGAATCAGAGGTGATATGGGATATGATATATGTCCTGTCTAGGTCAGTGATAGGGTAGAATATTGAATCAGAGGTGATATGGGATATGATATATGTCCTGTCTAGGTCGGTGATAGGGTAGAATATTGAATCAGAGGTGATATGGGATATGATATATGTCCTGTCTAGGTCGGTGATAGGGTAGAATATTGAATCAGAGGTGATATGATATATGTCCTGTCTAGGTCAGTGATAGGGTAGAATATTGAATCAGAGGTGATATGATATATGTCCTGTCTAGGTCAGTGATAGGGTAGAATATTGAATCAGAGGTGATATGGGATATTATATATGTCCTGTCTAGGTCGGTGATAGGGTAGAATATTGAATCAGAGGTGATATGATATATGTCCTGTCTAGGTCAGTGATAGGGTAGAATATTGAATCAGAGGTGATATGGGATATGATATATGTCCTGTCTAGGTCAGTGATAGGGTAGAATATTGAATCAGAGGTGATATGGGATATGATATATGTCCTGTCTAGGTCGGTGATAGGGTAGAATATTGAATCAGAGGTGGTATGGGATATGATATATGTCCTGTCTAGGTCGGTGATAGGGTAGAATATTGAATCAGAGGTGGTATGGGATATGATATATGTCCTGTCTAGGTCAGTGATAGGGTAGAATATTGAATCAGACGTGATATGGGATATGATATATGTCCTGTCTAGGTCAGTGATAGGGTAGAATATTGAATCAGAGGTGATATGGGATATGATATATGTCCTGTCTAGGTCGGTGATAGGGTAGAATATTGAATCAGAGGTGGTATGGGATATGATATATGTCCTGTCTAGGTCGGTGATAGGGTAGAATATTGAATCAGAGGTGATATGGGATATGATATATGTCCTGTCTAGGTCGGTGATAGGGTAGAATATTGAATCAGAGGTGATATGGGATATGATATATGTCCTGTCTAGGTCGGTGATAGGGTAGAATATTGAATCAGAGGTGATATGTGATATGATATATGTCCTGTCTAGGTCGGTGATAGGGTAGAATATTGAATCAGAGGTGATATGATATATGTCCTGTCTAGGTCGGTGATAGGGTAGAATATTGAATCAGAGGTGATATGGGATATGATATATGCCCTGTCTAGGTCGGTGATAGGGTAGAATATTGAATCAGAGGTGATATGATATATGTCCTGTCTAGGTCGGTGATAGGGTAGAATATTGAATCAGAGGTGATATGGGATATGATATATGCCCTGTCTAGGTCGGTGATAGGGTAGAATATTGAATCAGAGGTGATATGATATATGTCCTGTCTAGGTCGGTGATAGGGTAGAATATTGAATCAGAGGTGATATGAGATATGATATATGTCCTGTCTAGGTCAGTGATAGGGTAGAATATTGAATCAGAGGTGATATGGGATATGATATATGTCCTGTCTAGGTCGGTGATAGGGTAGAATATTGAATCAGAGGTGATATGGGATATGATATATGTCCTGTCTAGGTCGGTGATAGGGTAGAATATTGAATCAGAGGTGATATGGGATATGATATATGTCCTGTCTAGGTCGGTGATAGGGTAGAATATTGAATCAGAGGTGATATGGGATATGATATATGTCCTGTCTAGGTCAGTGATAGGGTAGAATATTGAATCAGAGGTGATATGGGATATGATATATGTCCTGTCTAGGTCGGTGATAGGGTAGAATATTGAATCAGAGGTGATATGGGATATGATATATGTCCTGTCTAGGTCGGTGATAGGGTAGAATATTGAATCAGAGGTGATATGATATATGTCCTGTCTAGGTCAGTGATAGGGTAGAATATTGAATCAGAGGTGATATGATATATGTCCTGTCTAGGTCAGTGATAGGGTAGAATATTGAATCAGAGGTGATATGGGATATTATATATGTCCTGTCTAGGTCGGTGATAGGGTAGAATATTGAATCAGAGGTGATATGATATATGTCCTGTCTAGGTCAGTGATAGGGTAGAATATTGAATCAGAGGTGATATGGGATATGATATATGTCCTGTCTAGGTCAGTGATAGGGTAGAATATTGAATCAGAGGTGATATGGGATATGATATATGTCCTGTCTAGGTCGGTGATAGGGTAGAATATTGAATCAGAGGTGGTATGGGATATGATATATGTCCTGTCTAGGTCGGTGATAGGGTAGAATATTGAATCAGAGGTGGTATGGGATATGATATATGTCCTGTCTAGGTCAGTGATAGGGTAGAATATTGAATCAGACGTGATATGGGATATGATATATGTCCTGTCTAGGTCGGTGATAGGGTAGAATATTGAATCAGAGGTGATATGTGATATGATGTATGACCTGTCTAGGTCGGTGATAGGGTAGAATATTGAATCAGAGGTGATATGATATATGTCCTGTCTAGGTCGGTGATAGGGTAGAATATTGAATCAGAGGTGATATGGGATATGATATATGCCCTGTCTAGGTCGGTGATAGGGTAGAATATTGAATCAGAGGTGATATGATATATGTCCTGTCTAGGTCGGTGATAGGGTAGAATATTGAATCAGAGGTGATATGGGATATGATATATGCCCTGTCTAGGTCGGAGATAGGGTAGAATATTGAATCAGAGGTGATATGATATAAGTCCTGTCTAGGTCGGTGATAGGGTAGAATATTGAATCAGAGGTGATATGAGATATGATATATGTCCTGTCTAGGTCAGTGATAGGGTAGAATATTGAATCAGAGGTGATATGGGATATGATATATGTCCTGTCTAGGTCGGTGATAGGGTAGAATATTGAATCAGAGGTGATATGGGATATGATATATGTCCTGTCTAGGTCGGTGATAGGGTAGAATATTGAATCAGAGGTGGTATGGGATATGATATATGTCCTGTCTAGGTCGGTGATAGGGTAGAATATTGAATCAGAGGTGATATGGGATATGATATATGTCCTGTCTAGGTCAGTGATAGGGTAGAATATTGAATCAGAGGTGATATGGGATATGATATATGTCCTGTCTAGGTCGGTGATAGGGTAGAATATTGAATCAGAGGTGATATGGGATATGATATATGTCCTGTCTAGGTCGGTGATAGGGTAGAATATTGAATCAGAGGTGATATGTGATATGATATATGTCCTGTCTAGGTCGGTGATAGGGTAGAATATTGAATCAGAGGTGATATGATATATGTCCTGTCTAGGTCGGTGATAGGGTAGAATATTGAATCAGAGGTGATATGGGATATGATATATGCCCTGTCTAGGTCGGTGATAGGGTAGAATATTGAATCAGAGGTGATATGATATATGTCCTGTCTAGGTCGGTGATAGGGTAGAATATTGAATCAGAGGTGATATGGGATATGATATATGCCCTGTCTAGGTCGGTGATAGGGTAGAATATTGAATCAGAGGTGATATGATATATGTCCTGTCTAGGTCGGTGATAGGGTAGAATATTGAATCGGAGGTGATATGGGATATGATATATGTCCTGTCTAGGTCGGGTAGAATATTGAATCATAGGTGATATGGGATATGATATATGTCCTGTCTAGGTCAGTGATAGTGTAGAATATTGAATCAGAGGTGATATCGGATATGATATATGTCCTGTCTAGGTCGGTGATAGGGTAGAATATTGAATCAGAGGTGATATGGGATATGATATATGTCCTGTCTAGGTCAGTGATAGGGTAGAATATTGAATCAGAGGTGATATGGGATATGATATATGTCCTGTCTAGGTCGGTGATAGGGTAGAATATTGAATCAGAGGTGATATGTGATATGATATATGTCCTGTCTAGGTCGGTGATAGGGTAGAATATTGAATCAGAGGTGATATGATATATGTCCTGTCTAGGTCGGTGATAGGGTAGAATATTGAATCAGAGGTGATATGGGATATGATATATGCCCTGTCTAGGTCGGTGATAGGGTAGAATATTGAATCAGAGGTGATATGGGATATGATATATGTCCTGTCTAGGTCAGTGATAGGGTAGAATATTGAATCAGAGGTGATATGATATATGTCCTGTCTAAGTCGGTGATAGGGTAGAATATTGAATCAGAGGTGATATGATATATGTCCTGTCTAGGTCGGTGATAGGGTAGAATATTGAATCAGAGGTGATATGATATATGTCCTGTCTAGGTCGGTGATAGGGTAGAATATTGAATCAGAGGTGATATGGGATATGATATATGTCCTGTCTAGGTCAGTGATAGGGTAGAATATTGAATCAGAGGTGATATGGGATATGATATATGCCCTGTCTAGGTCGGTGATAGGGTAGAATATTGAATCAGAGGTGATATAATATATGTCCTGTCTAGGTCGGTGATAGGGTAGAATATTGAATCAGAGGTGATATGATATATGTCCTGTCTAGGTCGGTGATAGGGTAGAATATTGAATCAGAGGTGATATGGGATATGATATATGTCCTGTCTAGGTCAGTGATAGGGTAGAATATTGAATCAGAGGTGATATGATATATGTCCTGTCTAGGTCGGTGATAGGGTAGAATATTGAATCAGAGGTGATATGATATATGTCCTGTCTAGGTTGGTGATAGGGTAGAATATTGAATCAGAGGTGATATGATATATGTCCTGTCTAGGTCGGTGATAGGGTAGAATATTGAATCAGAGGTGATATGGGATATGATATATGTCCTGTCTAGGTCAGTGATAGGGTAGAATATTGAATCAGAGGTGATATGGGATATGATATATGCCCTGTCTAGGTCGGTGATAGGGTAGAATATTGAATCAGAGGTGATATGATATATGTCCTGTCTAGGTCGGTGATAGGGTAGAATATTGAATCAGAGGTGATATGGGATATGATATATGTCCTGTCTAGGTCAGTGATAGGGTAGAATATTGAATCAGAGGTGATATGGGATATGATATATGTCCTGTCTAGGTCGGTGATAGGGTAGAATATTGAATCAGAGGTGATATGATATATGTCCTGTCTAGGTCGGTGATAGGGTAGAATATTGAATCAGAGGTGATATGGGATATGATATATGCCCTGTCTAGGTCGGTGATAGGGTAGAATATTGAATCAGAGGTGATACGATATATGTCCTGTCTAGGTCGGTGATAGGGTAGAATATTGAATCAGAGGTGATATGATATATGTCCTGTCTAGGTCGGTGATAGGGTAGAATATTGAATCAGAGGTGATATGATATATGTCCTGTCTAGGTCGGTGATAGGGTAGAATATTGAATCAGAGGTGATATGGGATATGATATATGTCCTGTCTAGGTCAGTGATAGGGTAGAATATTGAATCAGAGGTGATATGGGATATGATATATGTCCTGTCTAGGTCGGTGATAGGGTAGAATATTGAATCAGAGGTGATATGGGATATGATATATGTCCTGTCTAGGTCGGTGATAGGGTAGAATATTGAATCAGAGGTGGTATGGGATATGATATATGTCCTGTCTAGGTCGGTGATAGGGTAGAATATTGAATCAGAGGTGATATGGGATATGATATATGTCCTGTCTAGGTCAGTGATAGGGTAGAATATTGAATCAGAGGTGATATGGGATATGATATATGTCCTGTCTAGGTCGGTGATAGGGTAGAATATTGAATCAGAGGTGATATGGGATATGATATATGTCCTGTCTAGGTCGGTGATAGGGTAGAATATTGAATCAGAGGTGATATGTGATATGATATATGTCCTGTCTAGGTCGGTGATAGGGTAGAATATTGAATCAGAGGTGATATGTGATATGTCCTGTCTAGGTCGGTGATAGGGTAGAATATTGAATCAGAGGTGATATGGGATATGATATATGCCCTGTCTAGGTCGGTGATAGGGTAGAATATTGAATCAGAGGTGATATGATATATGTCCTGTCTAGGTCGGTGATAGGGTAGAATATTGAATCAGAGGTGATATGGGATATGATATATGCCCTGTCTAGGTCGGTGATAGGGTAGAATATTGAATCAGAGGTGATATGATATATGTCCTGTCTAGGTCGGTGATAGGGTAGAATATTGAATCAGAGGTGATATGGGATATGATATATGTCCTGTCTAGGTCCGTGATAGGGTAGAATATTGAATCAGAGGTGATATGATATATGTCCTGTCTAGGTCGGTGATAGGGTAGAATATTGAATCAGAGGTGATATGGGATATGATATATGTCCTGTCTAGGTCGGGTAGAATATTGAATCATAGGTGATATGGGATATGATATATGTCCTGTCTAGGTCAGTGATAGTGTAGAATATTGAATCAGAGGTGATATCGGATATGATATATGTCCTGTCTAGGTCGGTGACAGGGTAGAATATTGAATCAGAGGTGATATGGGATATGATATATGTCCTGTCTAGGTCAGTGATAGGGTAGAATATTGAATCAGAGGTGATATGGGATATGATATATGTCCTGTCTAGGTCAGTGATAGGGTAGAATATTGAATCAGAGGTGATATGTGATATGATATATGTCCTGTCTAGGTCGGTGATAGGGTAGAATATTGAATCAGAGGTGATATGATATATGTCCTGTCTACGTCGGTGATAGGGTAGAATATTGAATCAGAGGTGATATGGGATATGATATATGCCCTGTCTAGGTCGGTGATAGGGTAGAATATTGAATCAGAGGTGATATGGGATATGATATATGTCCTGTCTAGGTCGGTGATAGGGTAGAATATTGAATCAGAGGTGATATGATATATGTCCTGTCTAGGTCGGTGATAGGGTAGAATATTGAATCAGAGGTGATATGATATATGTCCTGTCTAGGTCGGTGATAGGGTAGAATATTGAATCAGAGGTGATATGGGATATGATATATGTCCTGTCTAGGTCAGTGATAGGGTAGAATATTGAATCAGAGGTGATATGATATATGTCCTGTCTAGGTCGGTGATAGGGTAGAATATTGAATCAGAGGTGATATGATATATGTCCTGTCTAGGTCGGTGATAGGGTAGAATATTGAATCAGAGGTGATATGATATATGTCCTGTCTAGGTCGGTGATAGGGTAGAATATTGAATCAGAGGTGATATGGGATATGATATATGTCCTGTCTAGGTCAGTGATAGGGTAGAATATTGAATCAGAGGTGATATGGGATATGATATATGCCCTGTCTAGGTCGGTGATAGGGTAGAATATTGAATCAGAGGTGATATGATATATGTCCTGTCTAGGTCGGTGATAGGGTAGAATATTGAATCAGAGGTGATATGGGATATGATATATGTCCTGTCTAGGTCAGTGATAGGGTAGAATATTGAATCAGAGGTGATATGGGATATGATATATGTCCTGTCTAGGTCGGTGATAGGGTAGAATATTGAATCAGAGGTGATATGATATATGTCCTGTCTAGGTCGGTGATAGGGTAGAATATTGAATCAGAGGTGATATGGGATATGATATATGCCCTGTCTAGGTCGGTGATAGGGTAGAATATTGAATCAGAGGTGATATGATATATGTCCTGTCTAGGTCGGTGATAGGGTAGAATATTGAATCAGAGGTGATATGATATATGTCCTGTCTAGGTCGGTGATAGGGTAGAATATTGAATCAGAGGTGATATGATATATGTCCTGTCTAGGTCGGTGATAGGGTAGAATATTGAATCAGAGGTGATATGGGATATGATATATGTCCTGTCTAGGTCAGTGATAGGGTAGAATATTGAATCAGAGGTGATATGATATATGTCCTGTCTAGGTCAGTGATAGGGTAGAATATTGAATCAGAGGTGATATGGGATATGATATATGTCCTGTCTAGGTCGGTGATAGGTTAGAATATTGAATCAGAGGTGATATGATATATGTCCTGTCTAGGTCGGTGATAGGGTAGAATATTGAATCAGAGGTGATATGGGATATGATATATGTCCTGTCTAGGTCGGGTAGAATATTGAATCATAGGTGATATGGGATATGATATATGTCCTGTCTAGGTCAGTGATAGTGTAGAATATTGAATCAGAGGTGATATCGGATATGATATATGTCCTGTCTAGGTCGGTGATAGGGTAGAATATTGAATCAGAGGTGATATGGGATATGATATATGTCCTGTCTAGGTCAGTTCTACATCTACAAATAAAGTTAATAAATAAGTAATAAGTAAATAAAGTTTAAATGACACAAATAAGCAGCTTTTCACAGCTGTTCTACTTCCCAACATTAAAACAAATGGTACATTTTCAGAACAGGATTCAAGAGTTTTAAAATCACAACGTTACAGTATGTTAACGTTACCCAGCATTCACTGCTAAGTCTTTGCTTAAGGACGTATTGTGAATGCAGCTGCAGAGCATGTTTGTAGTGTGTAGGTTTCGGTTGGTGGCGTTTCATGCAAGGGCTTTTGTTACGTCGTTTTGTTATTGTCATATTTCATCACATTTAGTCGTCGATGTTACATTCAATCGAAAATCAAGCAAGCACATTTCCCTCATATACTCACCGGGTATCATCAATGGCTGCCTCCCCCAAAAAATATTTTGTTATGAAAATTTCGGAGGTGCATGATTGGCTAAGAAATTGCCCATTCTTCTCTGTCCAAGGAGGAGGGGGAATGGGGGAGGGGTTTGCTGGGTGAGAGGAGGAGTTAGCAACAAAGCACATTAAGTAGCCATGTGCTTTGAGCACCAGGTAAAAACAGTGAAGACAGACACAGACGTCCAATCTAGGAGTTTTAATGATGAACCAGAGTATACATAGGGAAACAAGATGAAATGAAAAGATCATTATTGCAATGTAAATCCAATAAACGTTAAATAATAATGTCAACAATCTCTATACACACACACAAAATAACACACCATAATTGCTCTAATTGTATTGTGTGTGTGAACGCCTTAGTACATGGGACATTTGCATGCATACAGGCTCTATTTCTTCTAACCCGTCAGGTGTATGTATAACATTTGCGGTGATAGGGCGCCTGGAGCATTGATTGATTGGCGGTACACCATCAAGAGCAGTTTGAAGTGCGTCTGGGCCACTGACCTGTGGACAGAAATGTCTATACACTTGCAAAAAGGTAAGTTATTCACGTGCCTTATATTGTTTAACCTATGTGTTATAGCTACTGCTGTTGAACATGAGCTCAACCAAGAAGTTGAGTTTTCACCTGAAGATGTATTGATAAATCATGTTGTATATTTTATTGTCTTATCTTATCTTTTTCTTTTTTTCCACAGGTGCATCACGATCCTGTCTGTCTCTGCTATACAGTCTTCTTATTGAACTATGTAAATAAAATGTTCATGTGCTCATAAAAAGAGCATTTTGTTTGGGAACGGACTGACATTAGTCTGGTGTCTCCCCTCAGAACTGCCTACCATGGGGTTACCCTACCAGTAGTCTAACCCTACCATGGGATACCCTACCAGTAGTCTAACCCTACCATGGGATACCCTACCAGTAGTCTAACCCTACCATGGGGTTACCCTACCATGGGTTACCCTACCAGTAGTCTAACCCTACCATGGGATACCCTACCAGTAGTCTAACCCTACCATGGGGTTACCCTACCATGGGTTACCCTACCAGTAGTCTAACCCTACCATGGGATACCCTACCAGTAGTCTAACCCTACCATGGGATACCCTACCAGTAGTCTAACCCTACCATGGGATACCCTACCAGTAGTCTAACCCTACCATGGGTTACCCTACCAGTAGTCTAACCCTACCATGGGTTACCCTACCAGTAGTCTAACCCTACCATGGGTTACCCTACCAGTAGTCTAACCCTACCATGGGTTACCCTACCAGTAGTCTAACCCTACCATGGGATACCCTACCAGTAGTCTAACCCTACCATGGGTTACCCTACCAGTAGTCTAACCCTACCATGGGTTACCCTACCAGTAGTCTAACCCTACCATGGGTTACCCTACCAGTAGTCTAACCCTACCATGGGTTACCCTACCAGTAGTCTAACCCTACCATGGGTTACCCTACCAGTAGTCTAACCCTACCATGGGTTACCCTACCAGTAGTCTTATAGACTACAGACAATATAGTTCCTCAGAACTGCCTACCCTGGGGTTACCCTACCAGTAGTCTTATAGACTACAGACAATATAGTTCCTCAGAACTGCCTACCCTGGGGTTACCCTACCAGTAGTCTAATAGACTACAGACAACATAGTTCCTCAGAACTGCCTACCCTGGGGTTACCCTACCAGTAGTCTTATAGACTACAGACAATATAGTTCCTCAGAACTGCCTACCCTGGGGTTACCCTACCAGTAGTCTTATAGACTACAGACAATATAGCTCTGAGGGTCCTCGACACACACAAGCCTCTACACCTCGTTCAAGGTCTCGGTCCAGAGGGGAACAGGGAACTATTTACAATAAAAACATCCGACCACCCGGCCAGCGGCTCAGTGTCCTTCATCTCGCTCCTTAGTGTCCTTCATTTCCGCCAGCCACTGGGCCACGGTCTTACCCCCCGCAGCAACAGAGCAGAAAGTCGCGATGCCGAAGCGGCTGTGCCCCGTCTCCCGCCGCTTCGGCAACCCGCATTTGGAGCAGACGTACTGCTCGCGTTGCTTTCTCTTCCCGGCTGTCCCCTCCTCTCTGTCCTCCGCCATCCTCTTCCTCCTCCAAGCCGTTGTCCTTGGCACCGGAGGAGGTAAAGAGGAGCCCGTCTGTGGTCCTTGGGAGGGGCCGGGAAGTGCGGGAGGTTGTTGCTCCAGGTGGGCTGGCAGAATGGGCGCGTGGGCGTGTCCTCCTTGCTGGGTGGTCTGGCGTGGGACCGGGGGGGGCGGCGTAGGGAAAGGGAAGAGTGCCTGGATTCCCTCCTGCTGGTAGTGGAGGGGCTGGGTGGTGACGCTGGGTGCAGGAGCGAGCCCCAATCCCTGCTGCAGCACCATCCTCTCCCTCTGACGCCGGGAGTACCTGAAACAGAGAGAGAAAACAAACACAAAAGCTGTCACTCAGATTGTCATTAGTCACATGGCTTTATGTAACAAGTCTTCCATAAGTTAATGTCTTACCACTGACTGATGGTCCTTTGATTCAGCTCAAAGAGCTGAAGGTTGGTCTGGGTCATCAACCTCGGGCTGTTCAGCACTGCCTCCCTGATGGCCACGTAGTCTGCCAGAATGAGCGCCCACCTGCTCTTCTTCACGCCGGCAGACTGCGTGGCGCTGGGATGGATTTGACAGAGCTGTCTGCAAATCGCCTCCACCAAACGGCTGGTGCCCGGCCAACTTGCAGGGCCCGAGTTCAGTCCGAGAAGGCAACTGAAAACAGAGGAGTTAAATAATTAGAGAACATTGAAAGATAATGACAGCCAAAGTATAATGATAGCCATCGCCTGACCTTCATATACATTTAATGTGGAGGCAGGCAAAATAATAGTAAGGTGGAGGACATGAACAATAACAACATACCGTTGGAGAGAGTCTTTTCCTAGGACAATGGACGACTTCCCCTTCGTTGCCTTGAACCGCCCCTGAACGATCCTCTCCTGGTGTCGGGCAGGGTAGATCAAGCGTTGCTTGTCGAAGTCTGGCAGCGCCAGCCACAGCTCCACCAGACCGTCTACCCTGCTGTCCGACAGCCCCTGGCGGTTCCTCACCCCCACCAAGGCCCTGGCAAGCCTACGGACATGCTGGTAGCCTGGCATTGCATCAGGGTCTTTCGTCTCCCCCTGAAGATAAAAAAGAGACATGGAAGAAACGATGAGGACGATGTCACACATTTAGGGGGTAACACATAAGATTCTTCTACAAAAGGAAATAGGAGTTGTTATTTTATATTATGTAACTTAACTGAACGTCACACTGATGGAATCTGTTAAAATGTAACATGTTTCAAGTTAAACTGTATTTTTTTTTATTTTCATCCTGTTTAGTGAATGATTACTGTGAGTATTACATGGAGTTTAGGTCATGAAACTTTGTGTTTGCTAATTTAGAAACCATGACCTAATCAGATAAGAGGAAATTGCCTAGGATCAGAGATCAGGGTCAGGCCTAGAAGATGGACAGCTAGACAAAGAGAGGACCATGGACATTCCACAGGGGAAAGGAGGGGAAAGTCATTGTGGTCATAGAATGGATATCTGGGGAGGTGGGGAAAGTCATTGTGGTCATAGAATGGAGAGCTGGGGAGGAGGGGAAAGTCATTGTGGTCATAGAATGGATATCTGGGGAGGAGGGGAAAGTCATTGTGGTCATAGAATGGATATCTGGGGAGGTGACGCCTTCAAGGGAAGAGAATAAGACGTGTTGTGAACTTTCTAAACTCAGCTGATGGCATCCTTGGTATTATTAAACACCTGAAACTTGTCTTGAGTTTGTCACAATTCCTTATTTTCAAAGAGGTTGCAATAGCATTTTTCTTTTTAACAACAACAAAAAGTTCAATTATAATTACCTCTGAATCAGAGGAGTGGTCAGGGTGAGGAGAACCGTGTCGACCAGGGGCCTCAGGAGAGCTTCCGTCTTCAGGGGTGGTGGAACTGGATGGCCCAGACCTGGGTGCGTCAGCGGGTTCCCCTGACAGAGGTGAGTCAACGGGTTCCCCTGACAGAGGTGCGTTAGCGGCTTCCCCTGACAGAGGTGCGTCAGCTGATTCCCCTGACAGAGGTGCCGCTGAGCTGGAGGACGGGGCGCTCATAGTAGCGACATGAGGGATGTGGACTGTCGGGTCCACATCCTCCTCCTGAAAGCCCTCGTCCTCCTCGTCGAGCTGCTGGACGGCGGATGCCTCTTCCGGAAGGTCAGGGTCCGCGCTGACATCCTGCAGCACTCTGCCAGTCTGCGAGTACAGGTACTCCACTCCGAGGAGTTCCCCTATTAAAGCAACAACAAAAAATCAGAGTGCATTCAGAAGCAGAGTAGGGAAGTGTTAATGGGATGTAATTAATGCAATTGATGTAAATGTTCATTCTCTTACTCGACTTACCCGTGTACTCGCTAGGCTTGGTGTAGTCCTTAACCTGTTCTTTGCCAAGCACCCTTTGGCTGCTAAGGTTAAGGATGTGCTGCAGGTGGCCACTGTAGGAGAGCAGAGGCTGCCTGTTCTTTCCCTCCACTGCTGCCTGCGCGCGGTCCTCGTTCCACCTCACCAGTCCATCCAACAGGAATGCCTGGAAATGCATGGCATTTGCCCTGGTACCTGAGAGAACAATGCACGATTAGGGTGGGAGAGCTGTTGCTGTTAACATTAAACATGAAGCATTACTTTAAGCTTAAACAACAGCAATTACCTGGGATGAACCGGTTGAGGTGGAGGTGGAATGACTCCAAGGATGTGGAGCCCCGTGCGCAGCGATAAACCGGCAAAATCGCGTCGCCCTTGGTGATTTTGCCGGTCTCGGTGTACAGCTGTACACCGGGTGGGTCCTGTATGCAGTGGAGGTGGCGCCTCTGCTCTTCCCAGATTGCCTGGATGCGGATGGAGTCCAGCAACGGGATGCCCAGGGTGTCGACCCCCTTCTCGCTGTTGAACGTCTCGAGGAGGTCAAGGAGAAGGACTTCGGTCGCCGCAGCTCCACGCGTACGACGCCGACAGTGAAGTGCCAACTCCTTCCTGCCGATCTGCCTCGTAACCTCCGCCTCGGTGAGGCCGACCATCCCGTGCTTCCCCTCCAGCTCAGACCTCTTGGCCTCCAGCAGTCGGCGGATATCGCCTGCATCCCACTCAAAGACGCAGGCTGACAGCTGCCGCATGAAGGGACCGTAGAGCTGGTGGCTCTCAGTGGTGACACCTGACGCGAACCGCCGCATCAGGTGCCAGATGTCCAGCCGAACCACCAGCTGGTCCCACTCATTGTACATGGCAGCTGTCTTTGATCCGCCGAAGCTGGAGCAGCAGTCTCGGTCCACGTACATGAGCTGGGGGGGCGCCACCCCGGCGAGCCTGTACCGCCCCATGAGACCAGCCGCCATGGGGAACAGGCCCTCGCCCTCACCGGCAGTGAGGACACTGACGAGGACCTGCCCGTGCTCGTTGCCGACGTTGGTAACCCAGGCGGCCGTGTCTGCAGCGGTACCCGCAAGCTTTTTGGTCACCTGGAGACAGACACACAAAGACAGAAAGGTCAAGACATTATTTAAATATAGATATACAAAAATCAGACATGACTTATCTTTACATTTTTAAGTGAAAACTCACCTTCTTGGTAGAGTCCATCTTTAAGATGGACCCAAAGATGGAGGTGACCCTGGCCTTCACCTCGTCCAGCCGTGACAGCACGTCATGGCTGTAGACCGTCAGCAGCAAGACGGGTGAGGGCACCGGGGGCATCTCCGGTGGATCGGTGAACTGCCGCCCAGTGCCCGAGGCCAGAAACTGCTCGCACTCCCCGAGGTACCGTATACAACTCCGCGTCCAGGACTCGCTGTGACTGTCACACAGCTTGCTGTAGGTCTGTGACGCACTGTTCCCCAAAGAGCACGACCTCAGCATCCTCACAACCCGCAGGTCACAGGACAACCTAGAGAGAGAGAGAGATAAAGCATATGAATGACATGCATTCATTTGACTTTATTACTAACTAACTAAATCTTGTGAACTTACTTGTATGTCAATATTGCTGGGAACTGGCAGCGATGCCGAGCGTCCAGCTGACTGACAAGGTCCCGTGACCACCCCGCCACCTTCTTCTTACACCGACCGCATTCCAGGTACTCGGTGGCCATGAGATACCAGCGGTCGATGTCCAAGACCCTCCGGATGGTCTTGTAGAGCCCAGCCTTGCAGAGTGTGCCTTTGCACCCAGACTGGGGGCATGCCAGCTTGTATGCCCATATACGTGCGGGCATCCAAAGGAACAGTCGACATGCGAAGAAGGGGTCGGGGGATGCGGGTGGCTGATTGTAGATCGGCCGCGGTTGGGGAGGCGTCCACCACGTGACCAGGTCAGTGGTGAGTGTCGACCTCCCAAAGCTGTTCCTGGTGAACAGCGTGCGGCCGATCCACCGCTGCTGCTCCTTGGTGAGAGATGAACGCCAACTCTCTGGAAGCAGCAGCTGAGTGAGAGGAGAGAGTGGGGGGGGGGGGGGGGGGGGGGGCTGGTATTGGTAATGTTTCCTGAGGTTACCTGTCTCTGTCTAACATTTACCTGTGTTCCTGAGGTTACCTGTCTCTGTCTCTAACATTTACCTGTGTTCCTGAGGTTACCTGTCTCTGTCTCTAACATTTACCTGTGTTCCTGAGGTTACCTGTCTCTGTCTCTAACATTTACCTGTGTTCCTGAGGTTACCTGTCTCTGTCTAACATTTACCTGTGTTCCTGAGGTTACCTGTCTCTGTCTCTAACATTTACCTGTGTTCCTGAGGTTACCTGTCTCTGTCTCTAACATTTACCTGTGTTCCTGAGGTTACCTGTCTCCGTCTCTAACCTTTACCTGTGTGAGGAGAGAGTGATGGAGGCGGGGGGGGGGGGGGGCTGGTATTGGTAATGTTTCCTTACATGCTGAGTGAGAGGAGAGAGTGATGGAGGTGGGGGGGGGGGGGCTGGTATTGGTAATGTTTCCTTACATGCTGAGTGAGAGGAGAGAGTGATGGAGGCGGGGGGGGGGGGGGGTATTGGTAATGTTTCCTTACATGCTGAGTGAGAGGAGAGAGTGATGGAGGCGGGTGGGGGGTGGGGGGGGCTGGTAATGTTTCCTTACATGCTGAGTGAGAGGAGAGAGTGATGGAGGGGGGGGGGGTGGTATTGGTAATGTTTCCTTACATGCTGAGTGAGAGGAGAGAGTGATGGAGGCGGGGGGGGGGGGGGGGGGTGGTATTGGTAACGTTTCCTTACATGCTGAGTGAGAGGAGAGAGTGATGGAGGCGGGGGGGGGGGGGGGCTGGTATTGGTAACGTTTCCTTACATGCTGAGTGAGAGGAGAGAGTGATGGAGGCGGGGGGGGGGGGCTGGTATTGGTAATGTTTCCTTACATGCTGAGTGAGAGGAGAGAGTGATGGAGGCGGGGGGGGGGGTGGTATTGGTAATGTTTCCTTACATGCTGAGTGAGAGGAGAGAGTGATGGAGGGGGGGGGGGGGGTGGTATTGGTAATGTTTCCTTACATGCTGAGTGAGAGGAGAGAGTGATGGAGGCGGGGGGGGGGGGGGGTGGTATTGGTAATGTTTCCTTACATGCTGAGTGAGAGGAGAGAGTGATGGAGGCGGGGGGGGGGGGGGGGCTGGTATTGGTAATGTTTCCTTACATGCTGAGTGAGAGGAGAGAGTGATGGAGGCGGGGGGGGGGGCTGGTATTGGTAATGTTTCCTTACATGCTGAGTGAGAGGAGAGAGTGATGGAGGCGTGGGGGGGGGGGGGGCTGGTATTGGTAATGTTTCCTTACATGCTGAGTGAGAGGAGAGAGTGATGGAGGCGGGGGGGGGGGGGGGGGCTGGTATTGGTAATGTTTCCTTACATGCTGAGTGAGAGGAGAGAGTGATGGAGGCGGGGGGGGGGGGGGGTGGTATTGGTAATGTTTCCTTACATGCTGAGTGAGAGGAGAGAGTGATGGAGGCGTGGGGGGGGGGGGTGGTATTGGTAATGTTTCCTTACATGCTGAGTGAGAGGAGAGAGTGATGGAGGCAGGGGGGGGGGGTGGTATTGGTAATGTTTCCTTACATGCTGAGTGAGAGGAGAGAGTGATGGAGGCACGGGGGGTGGGGGGGGGGCTGGTATTGGTAATGTTTCCTTACATGCTGAGTGAGAGGAGAGAGTGATGGAGGCGGGGGGGGGGGGGGGGGGGGGTGGTATTGGTAATGTTTCCTTACATGCTGAGTGAGAGGAGAGAGTGATGGAGGCGGGGGGGGGGGGGCTGGTATTGGTAATGTTTCCTTACATGCTGAGTGAGAGGAGAGAGTGATGGAGGCGGGGGGGGGGGGCTGGTATTGGTAATGTTTCCTTACATGCTGAGTGAGAGGAGAGAGTGATGGAGGCGGGGGGGGGGGGGGGGGGGGGGCTGGTATTGGTAATGTTTCCTTACATGCTGAGTGAGAGGAGAGAGTGATGGAGGCGGGGGGGGGGGGGGGGCTGGTATTGGTAATGTTTCCTTACATGCTGAGTGAGAGGAGAGAGTGATGGAGGCGGGGGGGGGGGGGGGGGGCTGGTATTGGTAATGTTTCCTTACATGCTGAGTGAGAGGAGAGAGTGATGGAGGCGGGGGGGGGGGGGGGTGGTATTGGTAATGTTTCCTTACATGCTGAGTGAGAGGAGAGAGTGATGGAGGCGGGGGGGGGGGGGTGGTATTGGTAATGTTTCCTTACATGCTGAGTGAGAGGAGAGAGTGATGGAGGCGTGGGGGGGGGGTGGTATTGGTAATGTTTCCTTACATGCTGATTGAGAGGAGAGAGTGATGGAGGCGGGGGGGGGGGGGGGGCTGGTATTGGTAATGTTTCCTTACATGCTGAGTGAGAGGAGAGAGTGATGGAGGCAGGGGGGGGGGGGGGGGCTGGTATTGGTAATGTTTCCTTACATGCTGAGTGAGAGGAGAGAGTGATGGAGGCGTGGGGGGGGGTGGTTATGTTTCAGAGAAACGGACAGGGAGAGAGGATGCAGGAGACAAGACAACTGTGTAGAATGGCATACTGTTTAATATCTTAACTGTGTAGAATGGCATACTGTTTAATATCTTAACTGTGTGGAATGGCATACTGTTTAATATCGTAACTGTGTAGAATGGCATACTGTTTAATATCTTAACTGTGTAGAATGGCATACTGTTTAATATCGTAACTGTGTGGTGTCATTACAGTTGATGAATTTACCTCAGCACTTCCTGAGGCGGGCCTTGGAGTCACGAAGGACTGCCGGGGCAAATCCTCCTCTTCGCTCCACCCCAGTAGGGCAGGAGCAGGGGCCGGGGCAGGAGCAGGGGCCGGGGCAGGAGCAGGGGCCGGGGCAGGAGCCGGGGCCGGGGCTGGGGCAGGAACCGGGGCCGGGGCAGGAGCCGGGGCAGGAGCCGGGGCCGGGGCAGGAGCAGGGGCCGGGGCAGGAGCAGGGGCCGGGGCAGGAGCCGGGGCCGGGGCTGGGGCAGGGGCAGGAACCGGGGCCGGGGCAGGAGCCGGGGCCGGGGTAGGAGCAGGGGCCGGGGCAGGAGCCGGGGTAGGAGCAGGGGCCGGGGCAGGAGCCGGAGCAGGGGCCGGGGCAGGGGCCGGGGCAGGAGCCGGGGTAGGGGCCGGGGCAGGAGCCGGGGCCGGGACAGGAGCCGGGGCCGGGGTAGGAGCAGGGGCCGGGGCAGGAGCCGGGGCCGGGGCAGGGGCCGGGGCAGGGGCCGGGGCAGGGGCCGGGGCCGGGGCAGGAACCGGGGCCGGGGCTTGGTCAGTTGGAGGCAGAGGGAGCGATGGGGGGACCTGTAGGGCTACGGCTTTTGCAGTGACACAGAAATAAATAAGTTGAATGAATTAATGAATTAATAAATAAAATAAATAAATGAAGACATATCACAAATTTTGATTACATTGATTAAATTAATAGCACATTCCAACATGCCCACATGAATATCAATCACTGATAGGATGTAACAAAAGAATGAAATGAGTGTTGGTCAAGTTTGAGAGTAAAACTGAAATGAAATTAGTGACTAAAATGGAAGAGAGAAACTCATGATTACGTGACATACAGGATGACAGGATGACAAATAATACATGTTTTTAAGAACAAAAATAGGTGACAGGTTTGTGAATCCTGAGCAGAAGGCCTCAGACATACAGGATTACAGCTACATGGAGGATGACAGCTACATGGAGGATGACAGCTACATGGAGGACGACAGCTACATGGAGGATGACAGCTACATACAGGATGACAGCTACATGGAGGATGATAGCTACATGGAGGATGCCAGCTACATACAGGGTGACAGCTACATGGAGGACGACAGCTACATAGAGGATGACAGCTACATAGAGGATGACAGCTACATGGAGGATGACAGCTACATGGAGGATGACAGCTACATGGAGGATGACAGCTACATGGAGGATGACAGCTACATACAGGATGACAGCTACATGGAGGATGACAGCTACATGGAGGATGACAGCTACATGGAGGATGACAGCTACATGGAGGATGACCGCTACATGGAGGATGACAGCTACATGGAGGATGACAGCTACATACAGGATGACAGCTACATGGAGGATGATAGCTACATGGAGGATGCCAGCTACATACAGGGTGACAGCTACATACAGGATGACAGCTACATGGAGGACGACAGCTACATGGAGGACGACAGCTACATACAGGACGACAGCTACATGGAGGATGACAGCTACATACAGGATGACAGCTAAATACAGGACGACAGCTACATGGAGGATGACAGCTACATACAGGATGACAGCTACCTACAGGACGACAGCTACATGGAGGATGACAGCTACATGGAGGATGACAGCTACATGGAGGATGACAGCTACATGGAGGATGACCGCTACATGGAGGATGACCGCTACATGGAGGATGACAGCTACATGGAGGATGACAGCCACATACAGGATGACAGCTACATGGAGGATGACAGCTACATGGAGGATGACAGCTACATGGAGGATGAAAGCTACATGGAGGATGACAGCTACATGGAGGATGACAGCTACATACAGGATGACAGCTACATACAGGATGACAGCTACATGGAGGATGACAGCTACATGGAGGATGACAGCTACATGGAGGATGACAGCTACATGGAGGATGACAGCTACATGGAGGATGACAGCTACATACAGGATGACAGCTACATACAGGATGACAGCTACATACAGGATGACAGCTACATGGAGGATGACAGCTACATACAGGATGACAGCTACATGGAGGATGACAGCTACATGGAGGATGCCAGCTACATACAGGATGACAGCTACATACAGGATGACAGCTACATGGAGGATGACAGCTACATACAGGATGACAGCTACATACAGGATGACAGCTACATACAGGATGACAGCTACATGGAGGATGACAGCGACATGCAGGATGACAGCTACATGGAGGATGACAGCTACATGGAGGATGACAGCTACATGGAGGATGACAGCTACATACAGGATGACAGCTACATGGAGGATGACAGCTACATACAGGATGACAGCTACATGGAGGATGACAGCTACATGGAGGATGACAGCTACATACAGGATGACAGCTACATACAGGATGTCAGCCACATACAGGATGACAGCCACATACAGGATGACAGCTACATGGAGGACGACAGCTACATAGAGGACGACAGCTACATAGAGGACGACAGCTACATGGAGGACGACAGCTACATGGAGGACGACAGCTACATACAGGATGACAGCTACATACAGGATGACAGCTACATACAGGATGACAGCTACATGGAGGATGACAGCTACATACAGGATGACAGCTACATGGAGGATGACAGCTACATGGAGGACGACAGCTACATGGAGGATGACAGCTACATACAGGATGACAGCTACATGGAGGATGATAGCTACATGGAGGATGCCAGCTACATACAGGGTGACAGCTACATGGAGGACGACAGCTACATAGAGGATGACAGCTACATAGAGGATGACAGCTACATAGAGGATGACAGCTACATGGAGGATGACAGCTACATGGAGGATGACAGCTACATGGAGGATGACAGCTACATACAGGATGACAGCTACCTACAGGACGACAGCTACATGGAGGATGACAGCTACATGGAGGATGACAGCTACATGGAGGATGACAGCTACATGGAGGATGACCGCTACATGGAGGATGACAGCTACATGGAGGATGACAGCTACATACAGGATGACAGCTACATGGAGGATGATAGCTACATGGAGGATGCCAGCTACATACAGGGTGACAGCTACATACAGGATGACAGCTACATGGAGGACGACAGCTACATGGAGGACGACAGCTACATACAGGACGACAGCTACATGGAGGATGACAGCTACATACAGGATGACAGCTATATACAGGACGACAGCTACATGGAGGATGACAGCTACATACAGGATGACAGCTACCTACAGGACGACAGCTACATGGAGGATGACAGCTACATGGAGGATGACAGCTACATGGAGGATGACAGCTACATGGAGGATGACCGCTACATGGAGGATGACCGCTACATGGAGGATGACAGCTACATGGAGGATGACAGCCACATACAGGATGACAGCTACATGGAGGATGACAGCTACATGGAGGATGACAGCTACATGGAGGATGAAAGCTACATGGAGGATGACAGCTACATGGAGGATGACAGCTACATACAGGATGACAGCTACATACAGGATGACAGCTACATGGAGGATGACAGCTACATGGAGGATGACAGCTACATGGAGGATGACAGCTACATGGAGGATGACAGCTACATGGAGGATGACAGCTACATACAGGATGACAGCTACATACAGGATGACAGCTACATACAGGATGACAGCTACATGGAGGATGACAGCTACATACAGGATGACAGCTACATGGAGGATGACAGCTACATGGAGGATGCCAGCTACATACAGGATGACAGCTACATACAGGATGACAGCTACATGGAGGATGACAGCTACATACAGGATGACAGCTACATACAGGATGACAGCTACATACAGGATGACAGCTACATGGAGGATGACAGCGACATGCAGGATGACAGCTACATGGAGGATGACAGCTACATGGAGGATGACAGCTACATGGAGGATGACAGCTACATACAGGATGACAGCTACATGGAGGATGACAGCTACATACAGGATGACAGCTACATGGAGGATGACAGCTACATGGAGGATGACAGCTACATACAGGATGACAGCTACATACAGGATGACAGCCACATACAGGATGACAGCCACATACAGGATGACAGCTACATGGAGAACGACAGCTACATAGAGGACGACAGCTACATAGAGGACGACAGCTACATGGAGGACGACAGCTACATGGAGGACGACAGCTACATACAGGATGACAGCTACATACAGGATGACAGCTACATACAGGATGACAGCTACATGGAGGATGACAGCTACATACAGGATGACAGCTACATGGAGGATGACAGCTACATGGAGGATGACAGCTACATACAGGATGACAGCTACATACAGGATGACAGCTACATGGAGGATGACAGCTACATGGAGGATGACAGCTACATACAGGATGACAGCTACATACAGGATGACAGCTACATACAGGATGACAGCTACATGGAGGATGACAGCGACATGCAGGATGACAGCTACATGGAGGATGACAGCTACATGGAGGATGACAGCTACATACAGGATGACAGCTACATGGAGGATGACAGCGACATGCAGGATGACAGCTACATGGAGGATGACAGCTACATGGAGGATGACAGCTACATACAGGATGACAGCTACATGGAGGATGACAGCTACGTACAGGATGACAGCTACATGGAGGATGACAGCTACATGGAGGATGACAGCTACATACAGGATGACAGCTACATACAGGATGACAGCCACATACAGGATGACAGCCACATACAGGATGACAGCTACATGGAGGACGACAGCTACATAGAGGACGACAGCTACATAGAGGACGACAGCTACATAGAGGACGACAGCTACATGGAGGACGACAGCTACATGGAGGACGACAGCTACATGGAGGACGACAGCTACATGGAGGACGACAGCTACATGGAGGACGACAGCTACATGGAGGACGACAGCTACATGGAGGACGACAGCTACATGGAGGACGACAGCTACATGGAGGACGACAGCTACATGGAGGACGACAGCTACATGGAGGACGACAGCTACATGGAGGACGACAGCTACATACAGGATGACAGCTACATGGAGGATGACAGCTACATGGAGGATGACAGCTACATACAGGATGACAGCTACATGGAGGATGACAGCTACATGGAGGATGACAGCTACATGGAGGATGACAGCTACATGGAGGATGACAGCTACATGGAGGATGCCAGCTACATACAGGATGACAGCTACATACAGGATGACAGCTACATGGAGGATGACAGCTACATGGAGGATGACAGCTACATACAGGATGACAGCTACATACAGGATGACAGCTACATACAGGATGACAGCTACATGGAGGATGACAGCGACATGCAGGATGACAGCTACATGGAGGATGACAGCTACATGGAGGATGACAGCTACATGGAGGATGACAGCTACATACAGGATGACAGCTACATACAGGATGACAGCTACATGGAGGATGACAGCTACATGGAGGATGACAGCTACATGGAGGATGACAGCTACATACAGGATGACAGCTACATACAGGATGACAGCCACATATAGGATGACAGCCACATACAGGATGACAGCTACATGGAGGATGACAGCTACATGGAGGATGACAGCTACATGGAGGATGACAGCTACATGGAGGATGACAGCTACATGGAGAATGACAGCTACATGGAGGATGACAGCTAAATACAGGATGACAGCTACATGGAGGATGACAGCTACATGGAGGATGACAGCTACATACAGGATGACAGCTACATGGAGGATGACAGCTACATACAGGATGACAGCTACATGGAGGATGACAGCTACATGGAGGATGACAGCTACATACAGGATGACAGCTACATACAGGATGTCAGCCACATACAGGATGACAGCCACATACAGGATGACAGCTACATGGAGGACGACAGCTACATAGAGGACGACAGCTACATAGAGGACGACAGCTACATGGAGGACGACAGCTACATGGAGGACGACAGCTACATACAGGATGACAGCTACATACAGGATGACAGCTACATACAGGATGACAGCTACATGGAGGATGACAGCTACATACAGGATGACAGCTACATGGAGGATGACAGCTACATGGAGGACGACAGCTACATGGAGGATGACAGCTACATACAGGATGACAGCTACATGGAGGATGATAGCTACATGGAGGATGCCAGCTACATACAGGGTGACAGCTACATGGAGGACGACAGCTACATAGAGGATGACAGCTACATAGAGGATGACAGCTACATAGAGGATGACAGCTACATGGAGGATGACAGCTACATGGAGGATGACAGCTACATGGAGGATGACAGCTACATACAGGATGACAGCTACCTACAGGACGACAGCTACATGGAGGATGACAGCTACATGGAGGATGACAGCTACATGGAGGATGACAGCTACATGGAGGATGACCGCTACATGGAGGATGACAGCTACATGGAGGATGACAGCTACATAGAGGACGACAGCTACATACAGGATGACAGCTACATACAGGATGACAGCTACATACAGGATGACAGCTACATGGAGGATGACAGCTACATACAGGATGACAGCTACATGGAGGATGACAGCTACATGGAGGATGACAGCTACATACAGGATGACAGCTACATACAGGATGACAGCTACATGGAGGATGACAGCTACATGGAGGATGACAGCTACATACAGGATGACAGCTACATACAGGATGACAGCTACATACAGGATGACAGCTACATGGAGGATGACAGCGACATGCAGGATGACAGCTACATGGAGGATGACAGCTACATGGAGGATGACAGCTACATACAGGATGACAGCTACATGGAGGATGACAGCGACATGCAGGATGACAGCTACATGGAGGATGACAGCTACATGGAGGATGACAGCTACATACAGGATGACAGCTACATGGAGGATGACAGCTACGTACAGGATGACAGCTACATGGAGGATGACAGCTACATGGAGGATGACAGCTACATACAGGATGACAGCTACATACAGGATGACAGCCACATACAGGATGACAGCCACATACAGGATGACAGCTACATGGAGGACGACAGCTACATAGAGGACGACAGCTACATAGAGGACGACAGCTACATAGAGGACGACAGCTACATGGAGGACGACAGCTACATGGAGGACGACAGCTACATGGAGGACGACAGCTACATGGAGGACGACAGCTACATGGAGGACGACAGCTACATGGAGGACGACAGCTACATGGAGGACGACAGCTACATGGAGGACGACAGCTACATGGAGGACGACAGCTACATGGAGGACGACAGCTACATGGAGGACGACAGCTACATGGAGGACGACAGCTACATACAGGATGACAGCTAAATGGAGGATGACAGCTACATGGAGGATGACAGCTACATACAGGATGACAGCTACATGGAGGATGACAGCTACATGGAGGATGACAGCTACATGGAGGATGACAGCTACATGGAGGATGACAGCTACATGGAGGATGCCAGCTACATACAGGATGACAGCTACATACAGGATGACAGCTACATGGAGGATGACAGCTACATGGAGGATGACAGCTACATACAGGATGACAGCTACATACAGGATGACAGCTACATACAGGATGACAGCTACATGGAGGATGACAGCGACATGCAGGATGACAGCTACATGGAGGATGACAGCTACATGGAGGATGACAGCTACATGGAGGATGACAGCTACATACAGGATGACAGCTACATACAGGATGACAGCTACATGGAGGATGACAGCTACATGGAGGATGACAGCTACATGGAGGATGACAGCTACATACAGGATGACAGCTACATACAGGATGACAGCCACATATAGGATGACAGCCACATACAGGATGACAGCTACATGGAGGATGACAGCTACATGGAGGATGACAGCTACATGGAGGATGACAGCTACATGGAGGATGACAGCTACATGGAGAATGACAGCTACATGGAGGATGACAGCTAAATACAGGATGACAGCTACATGGAGGATGACAGCTACATGGAGGATGACAGCTACATGGAGGATGACAGCTACATGGAGGATGACAGCTACATGGAGGATGACAGCTACATGGAGGATGACAGCTACATACAGGATGACAGCTACATGGAGGATGACAGCTACATGGAGGATGACAGCTACATGGAGGATGACAGCTACATGGAGGATGACAGCTACATGGAGAATGACAGCTACATGGAGAATGACAGCTACATGGAGGATGACAGCTACATACAGGATGACAGCTACATGGAGGATGACAGCTACATGGAGGATGACAGCTACATGGAGGATGACAGCTACATGGAGGATGACAGCTACATACAGGATGACAGCTACATACAGGATGACAGCTACATACAGGATGACAGCTACATACAGGATGACAGCTACATGGAGGATGACAGCTACATGGAGGATGACAGCTACATGGAGGATGACAGCTACATGGAGGATGACAGCTACATGGAGGATGACAGCTACATACAGGATGACAGCTACATGGAGGATGACAGCTACATGGAGGATGCCAGCTACATACAGGATGACAGCTACATACAGGATGACAGCTACATGGAGGATGACAGCTACATGGAGGATGACAGCTACATACAGGATGACAGCTACATACAGGATGACAGCTACATACAGGATGACAGCTACATGGAGGATGACAGCGACATGCAGGATGACAGCTACATGGAGGATGACAGCTACATGGAGGATGACAGCTACATACAGGATGACAGCTACATGGAGGATGACAGCTACATACAGGATGACAGCTACATGGAGGATGACAGCTACATGGAGGATGACAGCTACATACAGGATGACAGCTACATACAGGATGACAGCCACATACAGGATGACAGCCACATACAGGATGACAGCTACATGGAGGATGCCAGCTACATACAGGATGACAGCTACATACAGGATGACAGCTACATGGAGGATGACAGCTACATGGAGGATGACAGCTACATACAGGATGACAGCTACATACAGGATGACAGCTACATACAGGATGACAGCTACATGGAGGATGACAGCGACATGCAGGATGACAGCTACATGGAGGATGACAGCTACATGGAGGATGACAGCTACATGGAGGATGACAGCTACATACAGGATGACAGCTACATACAGGATGACAGCTACATGGAGGATGACAGCTACATGGAGGATGACAGCTACATGGAGGATGACAGCTACATACAGGATGACAGCTACATACAGGATGACAGCCACATATAGGATGACAGCCACATACAGGATGACAGCTACATGGAGGATGACAGCTACATGGAGGATGACAGCTACATGGAGGATGACAGCTACATGGAGGATGACAGCTACATGGAGAATGACAGCTACATGGAGGATGACAGCTAAATACAGGATGACAGCTACATGGAGGATGACAGCTACATGGAGGATGACAGCTACATGGAGGATGACAGCTACATGGAGGATGACAGCTACATGGAGGATGACAGCTACATACAGGATGACAGCTACATGGAGGATGACAGCTACATGGAGGATGACAGCTACATGGAGGATGACAGCTACATGGAGGATGACAGCTACATGGAGAATGACAGCTACATGGAGAATGACAGCTACATGGAGGATGACAGCTACATACAGGATGACAGCTACATGGAGGATGACAGCTACATGGAGGATGCCAGCTACATACAGGATGACAGCTACATACAGGATGACAGCTACATGGAGGATGACAGCTACATGGAGGATGACAGCTACATACAGGATGACAGCTACATACAGGATGACAGCTACATACAGGATGACAGCTACATGGAGGATGACAGCGACATGCAGGATGACAGCTACATGGAGGATGACAGCTACATGGAGGATGACAGCTACATACAGGATGACAGCTACATGGAGGATGACAGCTACATACAGGATGACAGCTACATACAGGATGACAGCCACATACAGGATGACAGCCACATACAGGATGACAGCTACATGGAGGACGACAGCTACATAGAGGACGACAGCTACATAGAGGACGACAGCTACATAGAGGACGACAGCTACATAGAGGACGACAGCTACATGGAGGACGACAGCTACATGGAGGACGACAGCTACATGGAGGACGACAGCTACATGGAGGACGACAGCTACATGGAGGACGACAGCTACATGGAGGACGACAGCTACATGGAGGACGACAGCTACATGGAGGACGACAGCTACATGGAGGACGACAGCTACATGGAGGACGACAGCTACATGGAGGACGACAGCTACATGGAGGACGACAGCTACATACAGGATGACAGCTACATGGAGGATGACAGCTACATGGAGGATGACAGCTACATACAGGATGACAGCTACATGGAGGATGACAGCTACATGGAGGATGACAGCTACATGGAGGATGACAGCTACATGGAGGATGACAGCTACATGGAGGATGCCAGCTACATACAGGATGACAGCTACATACAGGATGACAGCTACATGGAGGATGACAGCTACATGGAGGATGACAGCTACATACAGGATGACAGCTACATACAGGATGACAGCTACATACAGGATGACAGCTACATGGAGGATGACAGCGACATGCAGGATGACAGCTACATGGAGGATGACAGCTACATGGAGGATGACAGCTACATGGAGGATGACAGCTACATACAGGATGACAGCTACATACAGGATGACAGCTACATGGAGGATGACAGCTACATGGAGGATGACAGCTACATGGAGGATGACAGCTACATACAGGATGACAGCTACATACAGGATGACAGCCACATATAGGATGACAGCCACATACAGGATGACAGCTACATGGAGGATGACAGCTACATGGAGGATGACAGCTACATGGAGGATGACAGCTACATGGAGGATGACAGCTACATGGAGAATGACAGCTACATGGAGGATGACAGCTAAATACAGGATGACAGCTACATGGAGGATGACAGCTACATGGAGGATGACAGCTACATGGAGGATGACAGCTACATGGAGGACGACAGCTACATGGAGGATGACAGCTACATGGAGGATGACAGCTACATACAGGATGACAGCTACATGGAGGATGACAGCTACATGGAGGATGACAGCTACATGGAGGATGACAGCTACATGGAGGATGACAGCTACATGGAGAATGACAGCTACATGGAGAATGACAGCTACATGGAGGATGACAGCTACATACAGGATGACAGCTACATGGAGGATGACAGCTACATGGAGGATGACAGCTACATGGAGGATGACAGCTACATGGAGGATGACAGCTACATGGAGGATGACAGCTACATGGAGGATGACAGCTACATACAGGATGACAGCTACATACAGGATGACAGCTACATACAGGATGACAGCTACATACAGGATGACAGCTACATACAGGATGACAGCTACATGGAGGATGACAGCTACATGGAGGATGACAGCTACATGGAGGATGACAGCTACATGGAGGATGACAGCTACATACAGGACGACAGCTACATACAGGATGACAGCTACATGGAGGATGACAGCTACATGGAGGATGACAGCTACATACAGGACGACAGCTACATACAGGATGACAGCTACATGGAGGATGACAGCTACATGGAGGATGACAGCTACATGGAGAACGACAGCTACATGGAGGACGACAGCTACATGGAGGACGACAGCTACATGGAGGATGACAGCTACATGGAGGGTGACAGCTACAAGGTAAGATATTTAATAGTTCATACAGGATGACAGCAACAAGGTAAGATATTTAATAGTTCATACATACAGGATGACAGCTACAAGGTAAGGTATTTAATAGTGCATACATGGAGGATGACAGCAACAAGGTAAGGTATTTAATAGTGCATACATGGAGGATGACAGCAACAAGGTAAGGTATTTAATAGTGCATACATGGAGGATGACAGCTACAAGGTAAGGTATTTAATAGTGCATACATGGAGGATGACAGCAACAAGGTAAGGTATTTAATAGTGCATACATGGAGGATGACAGCAACAAGGTAAGGTATTTAATAGTTCATACATGGAGGATGACAGCAACAAGGTAAGGTATTTAATAGTGCATACATGGAGGATGACAGCAACAAGGTAAGGTATTTAATAGTTCATACATGGAGGATGACAGCAACAAGGTAAGGTATTTAATAGTGCATACATGGAGGATGACAGCAACAAGGTAAGGTATTTAATAGTGCATACAGGATGACAGCAACAAGGTAAGGTATTTAATAGTGCATACATGGAGGATGACAGCAACAAGGTAAGGTATTTAATAGTTCATACATGGAGGATGACAGCAACAAGGTAAGGTATTTAATAGTGCATACATGGAGGATGACAGCAACAAGGTAAGGTATTTAATAGTTCATACATGGAGGATGACAGCAACAAGGTAAGATATTTAATAGTTCATACATGGAGGATGACAGCAACAAGGTAAGGTATTTAATAGTTCATACATGGAGGATGACAGCAACAAGGTAAGGTATTTAATAGTGCATACATGGAGGATGACAGCAACAAGGTAAGGTATTTAATAGTGCATACATGGAGGATGACAGCAACAAGGTAAGGTATTTAATAGTGCATACATGGAGGATGACAGCAACAAGGTAAGGTATTTAATAGTGCATACATGGAGGATGACAGCAACAAGGTAAGGTATTTAATAGTTCATACATGGAGGATGACAGCAACAAGGTAAGGTATTTAATAGTGCATACATGGAGGATGACAGCAACAAGGTAAGGTATTTAATAGTTCATACATGGAGGATGACAGCAACAAGGTAAGATATTTAATAGTTCATACATGGAGGATGACAGCAACAAGGTAAGGTATTTAATAGTTCATACATGGAGGATGACAGCAACAAGGTAAGGTATTTAATAGTTCATACATGGAGGATGACAGCAACAAGGTAAGATATTTAATAGTTCATACATGGAGGATGACAGCAACAAGGTAAGGTATTTAATAGTGCATACATGGAGGATGACAGCAACAAGGTAAGGTATTTAATAGTGCATACATGGAGGATGACAGCAACAAGGTAAGGTATTTAATAGTGCATACATGGAGGATGACAGCAACAAGGTAAGGTATTTAATAGTGCATACATGGAGGATGACAGCAACAAGGTAAGGTATTTAATAGTTCATACATGGAGGATGACAGCAACAAGGTAAGGTATTTAATAGTGCATACATGGAGGATGACAGCAACAAGGTAAGGTATTTAATAGTGCATACATGGAGGATGACAGCAACAAGGTAAGGTATTTAATAGTGCATACATGGAGGATGACAGCAACAAGGTAAGGTATTTAATAGTGCATACAGGATGACAGCAACAAGGTAAGGTATTTAATAGTGCATACATGGAGGATGACAGCAACAAGGTAAGGTATTTAATAGTGCATACATGGAGGATGACAGCAACAAGGTAAGGTATTTAATAGTGCATACATGGAGGATGACAGCAACAAGGTAAGGTATTTAATAGTGCATACATGGAGGATGACAGCAACAAGGTAAGGTATTTAATAGTGCATACATGGAGGATGACAGCAACAAGGTAAGGTATTTAATAGTTCATACATGGAGGATGACAGCAACAAGGTAAGGTATTTAATAGTGCATACATGGAGGATGACAGCAACAAGGTAAGGTATTTAATAGTGCATACATGGAGGATGACAGCAACAAGGTAAGGTATTTAATAGTGCATACATGGAGGATGACAGCAACAAGGTAAGGTATTTAATAGTGCATACAGGATGACAGCAACAAGGTAAGGTATTTAATAGTGCATACATGGAGGATGACAGCAACAAGGTAAGGTATTTAATAGTGCATACA